>NC_083460.1:11857703-12161453 GCF_030014155.1 Tachysurus vachellii
TCTGTTCCTGCTCTCAAGTCAAGAATGTGGAATAAAATTCAGAAACAAAATGAAAGAAATGTCTTTGTATAGAAATAATCTGTTGTGCTTTAGTTTTCTTTTCTCTACATTACTTATACATTTATAAATGTCCATTACTGTAATGTAGACAAACAACCTGCAACCTTTATTACTATTATAACCTTCATGACAAAACACTTTTATTTTCTCTGTTCTGTTCTTATTGTCGCACAAAATGTCGCCTTTTAATGGGACAAATATTGAGAGGTTTTGTGATTAAAAATTGTAGAAGTTTTCTTGGGTCCGTCTGACAGAACTAGTCAATTTAAAGACTCTTTCACAGAATTGTCATGTACAGAGTTATTATTATTATTATGATATATTTTTGAGCTGAATGTATGATCAGTATCTGAATTAGCATGAACTAACCTTTGAAGCTGTTCTAGCAGTGAACGTAAATAAAACTTGACCCAAAATCGGTTCATTTGATTTATGAATGAGGTCATGAATAGCTCCCGTTCTGCTCTTTGTCTCAGTTATTTATGTTGCAGATGAATCTAGAAGATAAGTTCTGTGCGCTGATCTTTTGAGTCATTGGTGGTCAGTCACTTTTGTGTCATGTTGTGTGTCTAATTAGAGAAGATTGGACTGCAGCTCACATCCTCCTGCGCACATTCACACCTCTACAAGTGACCGCATGACTTGTCGTCAATCTCCAAGAGTTTCCCGTCCGCACACTGGTGCGTTCTGATATCCTGAAGCTTCCTGCCCTGATCCTCACTCACTCACTCATTTTCTACCGCCTATCCGAACTACCTCGGGTCACGGGGAGCCTGTGCCTATCTCAGGGGTCATCGGGCATCAAGGCAGGATACACCCCAGATGGAGTGCCAACCCATCGCAGGGCACACACACACACACTCATACTACGGACAATTTCTCCAGAGATGCCAGTCAACCTACCATGCATGTCTTTGGACCGGGGGAGGAAACCGGAGTACCCAGAGGAAACCCCCGAGGCACGGGGAGAACATGCAAACTCCACACACACAAGGAGGAGGCGGGAATCAAACCCACAACCCTGGAGGTGTGAGGCAAACGTGCTAACCACTAAGCCACCGTGACCCCCCACGATCCTCACTTTTAAAGCTAAAGTCTGATTAGCTCTTGCCTACATCTGAAGGGAATAATCACACAGCAGTCACATAGCTTGTTACTCGACCCCCCAGTCTTCATGGCACAAGGTAGACATGAGTCTTCACAGCATAAAGTCTCTTCTGTCCTGTCACCCAGGTGCTGGAATGAACTTCCCCTGACTGTTTAAACAGCTGAGTCACTGTCTTCAAACAAAGACTGAAGACCTACTTCTTCACTAAGCACTTGCATAAGCACTTGCATAAGCACTTGCGCTCTTTAGTTGATAGTGTTGTTAGAGCCTGATGTTTTTTCATCTTCTTAATGAACTCCATGTAGACGTGTCATTATTTAGCAATGCATAAGGACAAAGTTTATACACATCCTCTTTATTATTCAGACATATACACTACAGTTTGGTGTAGAGGAACTGGCCTGTCCTGCACAGAGACCTGACCTCAACCTGATCCAACACCTTTGGGATGATTTAGAACGGATATTCCAGAGAATCGGTGTCTGACCTGGGGTCAGGTTCAGCCAGTTCCATATAAAACTCTATGGATTAAGAATGACATTGCAGTTTATGTGCATGTAAAGGCAGACATGGCAAAACTTTCTGCAATATAGTGTACGTATTTGTTCAATTTTCTCCAAAACATCTAAGTCATCTTTTTATTGAGCTCAGGGACGATCTTGTGCACGTAACAGTTCTGGAAAACAATACTCTATAGACGGCTGTCTTTCTGTGGTTGACCCACCCACATGATTGCATGCTGATGTCTAACGGCCGATGCTGCAGGGGTTTGACAAAAGGGCGTGACGACGGGGCTCTTGATCGTTGGTGTTGCTGTTTAAGGCTGAAGTCCCAAAACGGAAAGCTGCAGGAACGGGCTGCTCCTGTGAAAGCCTGCACTCGGGGTGCTCTGAAAATAGGATGATCAGATTTGTGCTCATGCACATTACAGTAAATGTTTCAGATGGTTCAGATGCTGTTAGGAGCCGTGCTAAAATTAGTGTGTGTGTGTGAGAGAGACAGACACACCAGACCTTTGACACCAGGTTTATTATGCCATGTGACACTGTTCTAGAGAGTGGCTATGGATTAATAAACAGTGTGTATATTGTGTGGATTAATAAACAGTGTATATTTGTAGTAATGAAACAGGAAGGTTTGAGGAAGACATGACATGAGGAGGATGTGTGATGTTGGTCTTGGCTTGATGCATGGAATTGTTTTCATTCAGTGAGCTCTGTAGGAAATGATTTTTAGCTCTCAGTAGTGTAGAAATATGGGCAGGATAATGGGAGTGTGTTTTAATGTGTAACACAATGCCACTGTCTGAATGTGTTTTGTCCTCCAGATATCTCTTTGTATTGGGCTTTCATCCTACAGTGGGTGTGCACTAAACCAGAAAGTGGATTTCTTTTTTTTTTTTTTTTTAACCAGTATGAACTCTAGCACTGGAAAAAATCACAGAGGTTGAAATGCCAGTTCCACGACCTCAGCTCCATCACTCGAGCTCATAAGGAGTCTAGACTAGAGAAGGCAGGAAAGGAAGGTTTTTTTTTTTTTAAATTCCAGTGTTATTATTTTTGGTTGTACATGAGCATTTTAAATGTTCATAAATGTATTTATATCAGTTTACAACAAATCTCTTCATTCCAGACAATGTGTTCAGGTGTGCTTACTTTACTTGTGTGTGTGTTTGTGCCTGTTATTGCATCGCTATCAGCCAAGTGATATTTTGCTGAAGAATTGAGATCATGATCAACACATACAGTTTTTGATGCACCACTTGTATTGGAAAAATACATTTATTGTGAATTTTCTTTGAGGTTTAATTCCAGTCTCCACCTGTGTGTGTGTGTGTGGAGATTGCATGTTCTCTCTGTGCCTCAGGGGTTTCCTCCTGATACTCCGGTTTCCTCCCAAGTCCAAAGACATGTATTGTAGGGTGATTGGCAGCTCTAAATTGTCCATATTGTGTGTGTGTGTGTGTGTGTGTGTGATGGTACTCTGGGATAGACTGGCATCCTGTCCAGGGTGAACCCTGCATTGTGCTCCGAGTCTCTTGGAAAAGACTCCATGTTTCCCAAGACTCCAGTAGGATAAGCAGTGTAGAGAATGAATGGCTGGATGGATGGATTGTGTATATTTATTTAATTGTTACGTTTGAGGTGTTTGTAACAGCCGCTTAGGGATCAGTTTTTCGATTGTACAATTAAAAACAATAAATGAAGGTAAAGGGTTTCTGAAAGATGAAAAAAAAAAGAAACGAGCTGCTTGTTGTGTTACTGTGTGCGTCTCCGAGCTTTACACAAACGCTTTAATCAGAAACCGTTCGTTAAAAGAAATGAGATGAATGCAATGTCATGGCCACGATCTGTACGCAGACTGTATGAGGATGTGTTCATTGTAATGTGTTAAAGCAGGCTGGTTAATCACATAGCAATCTCAAATCTACATTTTAATCACTGTACTCTGTTTCTCTCTCAATCTGAATGCACAATCAAGTATTCTAGTAAATACATGACGGTTTAAAGCAATCCAGAGTCACTTTCTGCTTGTTTTAGAGGCTTTTGTTTAAAAGCTGTGTAATTAGTGAGCATAGCAGATACACCCCACTGATTACCGCTCAGTACTTGTGTTCAGTATCTACGACTTGTTTAAAGTACGGTTCTAGCTTTCTTTTTTTTTATATTCAAACTGGCTTTGATTAGTTTCAGTACCGTTGCTGAATTTGAATTTGGTTGTTTCAGATGTGATTTTGGTTCCCGACACTAGACCTGAATACTTGTTTTAGTGTTTTTCCTGCTCACGACTGCTCTCGACACGGCTGATTCAACTATTCAGCTAATTAACGGTCTTTAATTGAACTTTAAAGAGTCGTAAAGGCACGGAGTTGCTCAAGGACTTGGGTTGTAAATCTGTGAGCTAAATGGTGATAAATGACCGATTAGCGGTGTTCCTTGCATAAAACTTCTCCTCCTTATTGGGTGCTACTAATCACTGTCTATTGTACACTCTACTACACACCGCCTGCACAATTAAGTGAGGAGACAAGACCGGGAAGCCGCAAGTGAATTTTAAAATGACCCCAAAATCCCCATTCTAATCAGAAGGAACAAATTTGTCCTAATAACGATCGGTTTGTATCATGTGCCGAATATTAACCACCAAATACATGACTAAATGTATGAAATGTTCGAAGCGAGTGAGTCATGACTGCAGCCTCTGTGTTGCTCACACGAGTCCTTTAATCAAGATCGATCTTCACCCACAAGTGCCGAAACGCTGCTATCAGCAGAAGACGACAAGACGACGGCTTATTTGACCAGGCGTTTACGCTGCTGGTAGCTTTATTAATTCGTTCATTTGTTTGTTGGGTTGTTTGTTGAAGTGCTGGGGCATTTGTGTGAAACAATTCTGGCACATCCATCGAACATCATCGCACTGTTTTATTTTAATCAGCAGCTTGGAAAAAATCTTACAATAATAACGGCTTTTTAAAAATATTTTATTTCTAATGACTTGTGTTGCGGCGACGTGTTGCACCGGGAGGTCATAAGAATTATAAAAGGCGAGCCGGAGGGCATGGAGGATTAAATTATTTGTTAGTCTCACTAATATATACCTGTACAGTGACTTGTATGTATGCCAACAGATCATGATTTGAATTGAGGATAAACAGATATTATTTTAAGTACATATTAAAGGTCTGAGTTGCTTTTGGAAATAGATCCCCAGCGTACGTTCAGCCTTTGGAGGGGACACGCTGCTGCCTTGACACCATAAAAACAACAGATATTTATATTTCATTTTCAGCTCAGGACAGAAATGAACACAATGCTTTTACTCAGAAAACGCAAGTCTTTTTCGAATTGTCTTATCAGGAAAAATCCTAAAATTCTTTTGTTTTGAATTGAACTAAAGGACCGTACATCACTCTGAATGTCCGGTTTTACTTACATCAAGCTTGCCATGAACGTCACTTTACACTAGACCGTGGAGTTTTTCTGTTGTTTTAACAATGTTTGATATAGTGAAATTGTGTGCATGGTTATTGTAAAGCTTTACTACACAAGGAGAACTCGGGGATGCTTCCACCACCTGAAATACCCTTAACATATCCTCCAAACAGGAAGAGAGCTATTTAAAGGAAAAGCTATTTCAAACCTTTGACCTCGCTGTGACCTTATCCCTGTTTGGATCAATTCCAAAATCTAATCTGCACATCTACAGGTTACAACGCTAATTTCAATCCTAAAGAAGGATTGAATCCTTCAATCCTTTAAATCCTAAAGAAGAACCCGAGCTATCGTGCTGACTAGAATATTGGACAGTGGCACAGATGGAAGGACAGACTGATAGCAGAAAAAAAAATTAAATAAATTAAAGAAAAATTATTTGACCTTGCAGATACACTGACCCTGTTTTCGAACATGGATCCATTCCAAAATCGAATCAGTTCCTCTTCACACCTACCATTAGCATATGTCCGTGTTGATCCGGTTTGTAAGCGCTAAGTATAAATGTGTCTCAGAGGCACGATGTGATCACGGGTACCACATTTAGAGGTGATCTTGGAAGTGTGCATTATTATGTATTATTTTTGATAACTGGTACTTCCTGATCTGTCTAATCCACTGTCCTAGCTGGAAAATATATATAAAAATGACCAGATGAAGCAGTGGACTACTACACCACAAGGCTAGTGGTTAAAGATGCTCCTCTAATAGCAGAGACTAAAGCAGCTGCTTTTCATATCGGCTTTCGTCGTCTCAAGTTTCGTTAGCAAGCCCCGCGATCGAAACCTTTGAAACATCTTGCACAGGTACATGACCCTGGACATTTCTGCCTGAAAACCAATCCAGTGTAAGTCTGATGTAATAAAATTGTGTGAGCCCCTTATTCTAGCAGAAATAAGGGGTGGAAGCTGCACGTAAATAGCTTGGGTGTGAAAGCTGTCTGCTTTAATAAACAAGGGCAATAATAATTCTGTAGATTTCCTGCAAGCGTTTATTCTTAAGATTCATTCTCGAGATATCACGCTAACCAGATTCAGACCTGATCCTGAAACCTAATCCCTCCACCACCTAGTGATCGAGGCATAAAAACTGTCTGGTGGAGAAACTCATCCCCCCTCCTCCTCGTTTCCTCCTTATGTCTGGCATTGTAGTTACAGTTTAAACATGTGAGATGTAACGTGTGAATGTCTGACGTTAGTAAATTGAGCCACTCAGTAGTGATTTCACACAGCGAGTCAGTAGTTATATAATGATGCTTCACGGTCTTTTCTTTGGTCTTTCTCTCTGTTTTTTTTTATTGGTAGCACAACATACATTTCTAAATGTGTTGTACTGTAAGTGTAGATAACATTAGCCTCGTTTGGCTAATGCACTGCAGATGATATTTAAACAGTAAGAACATTTCATCATTACACCAGATTGTTCCTGTGCACTTCACATTAATTTTTACTGCTGTTTTCTACATTTAAATATCAGCAAATCAGTGGGGTAGCTTTGAAAGTCGCCCAGTTTTACTGACAGTTTTTGAGTTCATTTGAGTTTTCCGGTTACGGTACTACATGTTTTTCTCCAGTACTCAATACTGCTGTTTGATTGGCAGGGGACATCACTCAGAAGGGTTACGAGAAGAAAAGAGCCAAACTCATTCGAGCCTACCTGCCCCATGCACCAGGTAGTACACACAAATATTACTAACTCCGCTGCCTTCAGTCAAATACATGCTGTATATCGGATGATTGTGGATAATGATTTGTGTTGCTTTACAGTAGGAGCCGAGTCTCGAGTCCCTGTGATTCCTTCTTCATCATCTTCGTTCTCTTCTCGTTACCAACGACGACGCTCCACTGGCTCACGGGATGAGCGATATTGCTCTGGTAAGCTAAAAAAAAAAAAAAAAAAAAAGGTGCTAAACTTTATCTTTTGTATCTTAAAGGGGTGGTAAAACACATTTTTTCGAAGGCTTGATTGTGTTTGTGGGGTGCACTGTAACATGTGTTTATGCTTGGTTTTTAAAAAAATTGCATTATTTTTCATATATTTTACCTTTATTCTACACTGCTCTGTCCCTCCTTGTAAAACGGTCTGATGGTTTCCGGGTTCTATGAAGCCAGTCCCTCAAAAATAGCAATGGGCTTAGATTGGTTAGCTGGCCCAGTGTGTTGTGATTCGCTAACCGCCTAGTGCACGTTTTTCGGAAACGTCACGCCCCTTACTCTTCTCCACAGCAATCTAAAATGGAGGGGTTTATGTAAATATCGGGGTTAGTGACGTCAGCAACCCTGGAGGAATGTCGTGTAGTCCCTACCGGCCGTTTGCTGTAGTCCTTAGAAATGGATTTCTTTAAAAGCAAATATCTCCCTTTGCTTAAAACTTTGAACGTTGTAACTTTGCAGATGATGTTTATGCTCAAACAGGAACATTACACACTAGCTAAAGTTAGAAAAGTGAAATCGTGTTTTACCACCCCTTTAAATATTACCTGAAAATGTGTATTAGTGCATTAAAGCATATTTTTAAATGATTTAAGCTACATAATTGGACCTTTTAGAGTAGATTAAAAGGTACAGTACATGCACCCGTTAGCTACATGCTAAAGGTATATATTTGAGGGCAGCAGTACAGTTTAGTACACGTGTTTTTGGGCATAGGTTAGCGTACACATACCAGTTTGCGGACACCTGTCAGTCACGCCCATGTGCGGTTTTTCTCCAAACTGTTACCTCAAAGCTGGAAGGTCTACAATAGTCTAGAATGTCTTTGTGTGCTGTAGAATGAAGTTTTCCCTCCAATGCAACTAAGAGGCTCAAACCTGTTCCAGCATGGCGATGCCTCTAGGCACAATCTGCGGGCCATTAAGACGTAGTTTGCCGAAGTCGAGTGGCCTTCACAGAACCCTGACCTCAACCCCCAGTGAACACCTTTAGGATGATCTGTAGTGACAACTACATTCCAGCTCTTCTACAGACTTCAGTGTCTGATCTCACTAAAGTTCCTGTGGCTAAATGAACATAAATCCCCATAGCCACGCTTCAAAATCTAGTGGAAAGCCTTCCCAGAAGACTAGAGCTTATTATAACAGCAAAGGGACTAAATATAGAATGGGATTTTCAAAAAGCACATATGGGTGTGATGGTATTCTGGCCATACAGTATGCACGCACACACGCACACAGAGACAATACTGCTTTGTAATAATGTAGTATTATATTAATGTCTAATAACAGTTTTTATTGTCGCTCACTTAGATGTTCACTCTGAAGCGGTGCAGGCAGCATTGGAGCGTCAGTGTGAAAGAAAGATGGCCGTCCCCATGCCCTCTAAACGACACTCCCTCGTTGTCCAAACATCTATGGAAGCGTACACACCCCCAGGTTACTATGATGAGGGTGTGTGTGTGTCTGTGTGTCTGTGTCTATATTGAAATATAAAACCTTTTTGCAAGGACAAACTGTATATATGTGTGTGTTTTTATTACTGCATACTTTAAAAGATAAACATCAGCCTCAAGAACATCTCTTCTGCTGTTCTTGAAGATAAACCAAAACTAAGTCACTTATCCCTCTGTTTATACCCAACATGTACAAATCCACACAAAGTCCCGCCTCCACACATCTCTGAGCCTCTTTCTTCGTACGCATCATAACAAATACAAATACCTTGTAATATTAAATGAGGTATTTATTTTTTCAGATGTATTCTTTTTGTCGTTCCCTTATCATGTTAAATGATTGTGTTTATATATTAAGACTTAAAACCAGCATTAGCATGTCAGTGATTGGTTAAGAACAGTAGAGAGCACTGAAGCAAACATTGTTTTTCTTCTTGCTTACAATGGAGTAGGACAAGTGTTTCAGTTTAATGTGCAGGAAATGCCGAACCGAGATTCTGTGTCTGCCTGTGCGTCTCTGTGCATGTGTGTGTGTGTCTGTCTGTTTGTGTCTGTCTGTTTGTGTGTGTCTGTGCGTGTGTGTTTGTGTCTGTCTGTTTATATGTGTCTGTGTCTGTATGTGTCTGTCTCTGGGTCTGTGTGCGTCTCTGGGTCTGTCTGTGTGTCTCTGTCTCTGTCTGTGTGTCTCCTGTGAAGACACAAATGTAATTTCTGTGTGTACTCGACACACATTGTTTGGCTAAATGTGTGTTGTGATTGTGTACATTCATTTCTGCGATTGTGAAATCTTGGAGAGATTTATATTAGTGTGTGATTTTGTGCTGTTGTTAAGACTGGCTAGTTCACAGCTCTCTCTCTCTTTCTCTCTCTTTCTTTCTCTCTCTCTCTCTCTCTCTCTCTTTTTCTCTTTTTCTCTCTCTCTCTCTCTCTCTCTCTCTCTCTCTCTCTCTCTCTCTCTCTCTCTCTCTCTCTCACCCCATCCATATTGACAGACTCTTCTTCATGCTCTGAGGGTGAAGGGTCTCTAGGAAGAGCCAGAGGTGCAGGAGTGGAGGCCTGGATCAGTCGAGCACTTCGAGGCTCATCTTCTTCAACCACATCATCATCATCTTCGCACAGCAATGGATCCGCCAATGCAGCACGTTTAGCAGAGAGTAATGCACACACTTACAACTGTGAGTACTCATGCACCAGTGCTTACACGTCTTTTTGCATAATTCTTTGAACCTACATGCACAACCAATGGAATCAGTGCTTCTTTCATGTTTACTGCTAGCAGCTGTGTGTAGTTTAGCTATTTTTATAAGAGTATTCCAGATTGTCAGCAGCAGTGAACATACAGTGCGTTCAGAAAGGATTCAGACCCATTCAGAGCCTTTACTCAGTACTTAGTTAAAGCAGCTTTGGCAGCAGTTACAGCCTCGAGTCTTTTTGGGAATGACACAACAAGCTTTGCACACCTGGACTGGGGGATTTTCTGCTATTCTTCTTTGCAAATCCTCTCAAGCTCAGTCAGCTGTGATGGGGACCTTCAGTGGACACCATTTTCAGGTCTCTCCAGAGATGTTCAGTAGGGTTCACTCAGGGCTCTGGCTGGGCCACTCTACCTGTAGGACATTCACAGAATTGTCCCTAAACCACTCCTGTGTTTTCTTGCCTGTGTGCTTAGGGTAATTGTCACGTTGGAAGGTGAAACCTCGGCTCAGTTTGAGGTCCTGAGTGCCGTGGAACAGGTTTTTATTAAGGTTATCTCTGTATTTTGCTCCATTCAGCATTTCCTCAACCCTGACCAGTCTCCCAGTCCCTTCTTCAGAAAACTTCACCATGCTTCACTGTTGAGATTTTATTGGGCAAGTGATGAACGGTGATTGATTTCCTCCAGACATAACATTTAGAATTGAGGCCAAACAGTTCAGATCAGTGGACGGCTGCAGTGATAGTTGTCCTTCTGTAACTTTGACTGAGATCCAGTGATCCTGATCTTGTTCACCTCTCTTACTAAGGCCTTTCTCCCGTTGATTGCTCTTGGAAAAGTCCTAAACCTTCCCCAGATCTGTGCCCGGCTATGAGCTCTGCAGGCAGTTCCTCAGTGACTTCATGGCTTGTTTTTTGCTCTGATATGCATCGTCAGCTGTGAGGCC
Organism: Tachysurus vachellii; assembly: GCF_030014155.1. Lineage (NCBI taxonomy): Eukaryota > Metazoa > Chordata > Actinopteri > Siluriformes > Bagridae > Tachysurus > Tachysurus vachellii. The sequence continues at coordinate 11,868,395 of NC_083460.1, forward strand.
TTCTAAAGAGAGGTCTGTGCCTTTCCAAATCATGCCCAATCAATTTAATTTACCGCCGGACTCGAACCAAGGTGTAGAAACATCTCAGATAAACTTAGCTAAATTGCAAGTGTTTTTCAGAGTCTGAAAACGGTCGTACACTTGTTTTTTTTTTTCTTTTTAATAAATTCACAGACATTTCTGTAATTCTGTTTGTACTTTGTCGTTATGGGGTACGGAGTGTAGATTAATGACAAATTTATTTGAACGATTGTTGCAGCATAACAAAAAAGGCGAAGGGGGTCTGAATGCTATCTGAGTCAACTGTGTATGATGTTATATATAATCTTGATCATAAATCTGAACATTTGCATGCAATAAGCAAAACTGTGCTCTTTTCTACCTAATCATATACAAACTTATTCTTTCTTTCCGCCTCCTCATACCCTCACCAAGTCGGCCAAGTTTCTCATCTGTCCCTCAAGAGGCGAGGCTTAAGGGAGATGGGTGTCTCGTTAGAGAACGGTAACGCTGGTCAACGTTCCTATGAGTACCAGTCCGAACGTCCCTGGTCATCGCTGGACTCCGAGGGTCAGTATGCCATGTCTCATTAAAGTTTGGGGGGGGGACACGGTGACTTAGTGGTTAGCACGTTCGCCTCACACCTCCAGGGTCGGGGTTCGATTCCCGCCTCCACCTTGTGTGTGTGGAGTTTGCATGTTCTCCCCGTGCCTCGGGGGTTTCCTCCGGGTACACCGGTTTCCTCCCCCGGTCCAAAGACATGCATGGTAGGTTGATTGGCATCTCTGGAAAATTGTCCGTAGTGTGTGATTGTGTGAGTGAATGAGTGTGTGTGTGTGTGTGCCCTGCGATGGGTTGGCACTCCGTCCAGGGTGTATCCTGCCTTGATGCCCAAAGACACCTGAGATAGGCACAGGCTCCCCGTGACCCGAGGTAGTTCGGATAAGCGGTAGAAAATGAATGAATGATCCTGCAGTTTAATGTGTTCAGCCTCAAACGGTGCAGTTGTTCATGCTAGCTTCAAGAATGCTATCCAAAGTCTCGGTCATCTGTGGCAGGAAGCATGACAGCATCCATGACTGTGGGTAGGCAGATGGCAGTCATCTTACCTTCCTTATTCAGAGTTAAATATACAGTGATAAATAAATCAATAATCTGAAATCACATCTTGGTTGTGAGAAAATTATAGTAAAAAGGAGGTTCACCAAACCTGGGAAATAGTCCCATAATTATTCATTAGCATTTGCTCCTTTAGATAACACTGGCACATAGCTACGCTGAAGATCTACTAGGCGATAAATTGGGAAGAAAATAAAAAAATAACACCACCCTTATCGATGATAATAATTTCTGAGCAGATTTCTCAGTTAATTGTACACAATTGTACACCTGTTTTCCCATGATCTATTGTGCGGTTGTGTCTGCAGTGGACGCAAGGCTTTCGTGGATGTAATGATGATGATACAGCATTTAAATCATGTTTGGATTAGGCAGCTGAAATGCAAGATGGCTTCCAAAACCACGAAGAAGAGTTTTTGTAGACTGTGAGGAGAATCAAACGTCCACTTAGGATGATGACATTGTGGTGATAAGTCACTCAGTGAGACGGAAGTGGAAGTGTGGATTTCAAAAGCTGGAAATAGAGCAGAATGTTGTTTATTGTAGATTGTACAGTCAACAAGTGCAAACCAAAGCCTGTGGTTCAAGACTGCTAACATCCGAACTCGTAAACAATCCTTCTCTTCTGGTGGTCAGACAGGGAATCACCTCCAGCAGTAGCTTGTATGCACATTTTCAACGATTACTCTGTGAGAATATTGAAGAAGATCCTCATTGGCTATCGTCTTGAGGCAGAAATATTATGGCATGTTTGTGGTGGAGAGAACCAAGTTGTTGTTTTAAGAAAATCAACAAATAGCTGTTCAGAAACCGATCAGACCCGCTGTGATTAATGTAGAAATTACTCTTCAACTTCGTGTACTTTTTGAACTCGAAATGAATATTGTGATTAGACATCGAACAATATGGAAAGAAGAAAAAAAAAAAGGTGTTTTTGCCCGTATCACCCAGCCCTACGTCACTGGTAGTAACATGTCTGATTTCAGTATCGGAAGTCCAGTATATACAATAAATAGTATTTCTGTATATGCTTAAAAGATTTAGGCAACGTCTAAAACCTTCACATGCTCTATTCAGTAAACTCTTTCAGTACTTTTCTGTTGACTAACTCGTAAGCAGTAATGCTAATAATATACACTCTAGAAAAGCTCTCACACGCAAAGTGTAGAAAAGACAAGAAGATACCGTTATAGTCCTAGTTATAGAACTGAGATGTGAGTATTGTTTTTGTCTTGTGTTACAGACAGTCATCCTGCACCTCCTGACATCACAAGCTGCATGTCCGACCCACCCCTGGTTACCATGGAGCGCCCACAGGTCGCCTTGCCAACCAAGCCTATGCCCAAATATGGCAACGCTGAGCTCATGGAGACAGGAGATGGTGAGTAAGGAATGAGTGTGTGTTGTATAGCTGCCATGGAACAGTTGCATGCGTACTGAGTCATATAATTAATTATCATTGTTAGTGGTTAAATGGCACGCCATAGTGTTGAAAAAGAACAATAAAACCTGCACAGCTACATGAGAACATCATCTTTGCAGAAGCTTTCAACTGTAAGGAATAATATACTGTACGCTCACCTTCCACTTCAATAGGGACGCCTTCACTTCTGCTCATTTACGCAGTTACCTGATCAGCCAGATTAAAGATCATCATGCAGATTAAAGAGCTTCAGCTAACACAAAGACTGGAAAAAGGCCAAGTGAATGCACACCATTCTATAAAAACTGTAGAGACTCTTGTGTGTGTGAAATTTCCAGATCAGTAGATTCTCATCTATACCATGATCACAGAGGTCACAGGTCAGAATCTCTTGCAGGGTTATGCAGGTTATCCGTATCTTTATACGTTGGTCTGCTGCCACATGATTGGCTAAATGGATGAATGCATAAATGAGCAGATGTACCGATGTTCCTATTAAAGTGGACAGTGAGTAAAAGTCACAATACAAGACAAGTTTAAACCGTATTCGTAATCAGGCCATGTCTTAAAGGTGCCCTTCCACACAAAACCTTTTTTACTTGTATTTTTTGATGTGTGTTAGGTCCATATGTGTTTGTGTTGTGTAGTGAATTTCAAAACGAACTGTTACCTCCCCGGTCAGTTCTAGCCACTTAAAAGAAATAAGGGGAGAAATCAGGTCAGTTAGAAAAGCTGCTCAGTGTGACGTAGTAATGACTGAGCTCATTACTATTCATGAGCTCTCCCACTTGAGACCGCGCCCCCCAGAATTCGTGTAGCTCAGTGAGTTTCCTATACAGCAAGGATGGCTGAACGTCAACGGGCTTGTGAAGAAGCCATTCTGCCGCAATTCAAGGTGATTGTAAACAAATTTCCTCTAGCCTAGGCTACTTATTATAGGCTACTGGGTGAATGAATAGTCATGCTCTCATATCCTAGCGGTTAGCCAATCGGAGCCAAGCAAATCTTAAATCCATTCTAGTTTGGCTTGAAACAAGGTAACCAAGGCATTTTTTTCCACAAAAAAATGTTAGAGTCCATGGTAAACTTCAGACATTACCACAAAAGTAATGAAATACGTGTGGCAGGGCACCTTTAAGATTTGTATATAAGCTCTAGTATGTGTAAGAGAATGCGTATATTAATATGAAGGTGTATTTGGGTTGGAGCGTATGTTCATTTGGTTGTCTGTGTACCTTTAATTTGATTTGTAGGTGTGCCTGTGAGTAGTCGTGTGTCCTCGAAGATTCAGCAGCTGGTAAACACTCTGAAGAAACCCAAGAGACGTCCTCTGAGGGAGTACTTCATTGATGACTTTGAAGAACTATTGGAAGGTACAAATACAATGACGGTTATATTTGGAACTTTTCAGGCTGGTGTCACAGAGACATTCATATGGGTTGTCGCCATCTCTTCTGCTAAACCGTCAAAGTTTACCTTTACGTTTGTGTATTTTGTTCTCCTGAAAGTAGAAACAGAACATAAGCAGACATTATTTGCTAGGAAAATGATTTGGAGAAAATAACACTATAATGCATCTACAAGGGCATTTGTTTAGAGTTTAACTTTCATTTCAAGTAAGTAATGAAACAGGAAATAACCAGCAACCACACAGCAGGGAATAACCACCTGAATAACCACCAAGGACGACGAGAATTATCTCAAGACCTTCTGGTTCATTTAACTGCTTTACAAAAAAATTGGGTAATATGACCTTAGCCAGAAACCCAAGGTTTAACCACAACTAGTGCATGCAAAGCAAGGCTTATTGCTGAAGCATGTGATTTACCCACTTTTCTTGCTAAAGTGATCTCTAACAAAAGATGACACAAGTCATCATCCTGCGTAGGCTTATTAGGAGGGGACATGAGGGACTCCAACACAAGGAAGGAGGAAATCCCAGGATAGGCCTCGTGGTGGATGGAGGCACTGCAGGTCTTTCAGAAAGATTATAATGAGTTTATAAGCCTTCAGAGAGATTGCAGCCATGATGCTGGGATGTGCTGCATGGCCTTCAAATAGACTTGCTGCTGTCTAGCAGATTTAAGGAATTATTGGTGGTTTGGAAACCGGGAGGTGCATCATATCCACAGACACTAGCAAAACTTTTTCTATTTATTTGCCTTGGGAGGAAAGAACCAGGGTTACATCTCTAAGTAAACATAGTTATATTGGAGCTATAAGCAGGGCTTTGTGACTTGGAAATGGTGGGGCAAGTTGAAGACCATGTGTGGGCATGAGGGTGAGAATACCAGTGTCTGCCAGCATACTGACACCTCTAGCCATCGGAGGAAAGCAGGTTGCTCGCATATATCTTGAAAACACCCATTCCATTAGACACAAAAGCATAGAACAGTGACTTGGAATGCCTGCTCTTCTAATGCAAATGTCAGAAAGCGCTGGTGTTCAGGGACAATGGGAACATGGAAATGGGCATTATGTAGATACACAGACTTTTCATTGCTACTGGGGTAGTAGGTCCAAAGAGCATGGCTGGCAGTGCAAGATTTTATCGTGTATGCCATGCCTGGTGCAGCATCTTAAACTCATCAGTACGTCATTGTATGTGCATTCATTGGCATTTATTACACACTTGAGCACAGAGCCCAGCACAAATGTAGCTCAGACTGACCCATGGTACAAGCTAAAGCATACACTTAGTGCAGTTAAGCAGTCAATCCACAGCCTTCCTTAAAGCTTTTGGTTAAATCCAGTCATCACCATCCCCTCTCACTAGGGCTGCTGCCATCTTGCTGGTGGCTGTTACAGTTCCTTTACAGACTGTGTGCTCTGATTTGATTTTGGACATTACTGAGGTCAAAATTGGAAAAGTGAAAGTGTGCCGTGTGTGCATGAGGGGATTTTGGTTGTGTTAGCAGGCTCTGAGCAAACAGCTCACTGTACAGAGAGGGTAAACACTGCGGCTGTTCTAGTTTTCTATTGAACAAACTGAAAATGAAAAGTGCCAAAACCTGAACCCACGATGCCAAAGGCAGACGCCTTCCACCACTAAAGCGTCATGTATGCACAGGCTAGCTGATCAGCCCGATGATTGATGTGAATGCTTGAAGGAAGAATAAGAGGTTAGTGCAGCAACAGGAGCAGTATTAACATTTAATGATGCACAAAAGTAAAGACAAGCTAACAAGGCTAGCACTATTAAAGCAGAAAATGTCTGTGAGCCCAATTCCTCAGGAGTTTAGAGGAGAGGTGCTAGAATGTAAGAAAAATAGGAAATAATGGAGTCTGTCACCAGATTGGGAAGATGTGAAGCCTCTAGCTTTAACCATAGTGACAGTAGAGCAGATGGCTCTGTAATGGTGTACATGTGGTTCTGTACAAGGCGAGAAGAAGAAAAAGCTGAAGCTCCAGATCCACCATGACCCTTTGGCACCTTTTATTTAATTAATACACATTGATTTGCTTTGTGAGATGTATTATAATTTGCTTCTTGTTTGAGATTTTCTAGGTAGTTTGTGTGTGTGTGTGTGTGTGTGTGTGTGTTTCGAAATGAGTTTATATATGTACAATATTTCTAATGTGTTAATGTAGTAATGTAGCGTTAATTTTTCTCTTGCAGTCCGGCAGCCCGATCCTTCCTTACCACATCCAGAAGGGGCAGAATCGAATATATGCCAAGGAGAGGAACTAGGAAGACTTAAGAATTGCCCCGCATCTCTAGAGGCAGCTTTACAGCGCTGGGGTGCCATTGCACCCAAAGCACCATGTCTGACCGTCACACACGCCGGTGCTAAACAACCTTACACGCTCACATATGGTATGAACGCAAACACATGCATAAAGAGCCTTGCTTTATACATTTCCATTTCATTTATTTAAAAAAAAGCAGCACACATCTAGAGGAAGCCGTCAGGGATAAGTGTGATGAAATAAGTCTGCAATGATGAAAGCAGGCTGGATGTTAAAATCTTTTTTTTAAATTGTTCAGTGTCAGTCTTATAACTTATAACACATGCATACTGGTCCATTGGTCTTGCTCTCGTGCTCTCTCTCTCTCTCTCTCTCTCTCTCTCGATTAACCACCCCCCCACCCCTCACCCCCACCCACCAGGTATTGTAGAAAAGACCCATGTTAATTACCCACAGGTGCTTGCTCATCCCTACGACTCATTACCCTTATTCCACCCGCCTTATTAGTATTTGACTTTACGCAGACTCCGATGAAGAGGCACAACCCAGTAGGATAAGTGGTGTATAGAAAGGATGGATGGATGAACTGGGTGTAAAGCCTTCAAAAACCAAAAGAAGTGGAAGCACTCACAATTCTTTTTTTGCACTCCTAGCCTTCTTTACTAAGCCCACCTAGTCTGTAGTGATCTTTCACCCACTCGCCTCTAAACATGACGTGAAACAGTGAATAACCAGTTCACATGTGCTGATTTTGTCTCGCCATGTTAATGTTAGCTTAAATATCATTGTGCAACTTTGTAGATGCAAAAGTGCCCAGCATAGAGCCAATGGTTTTATATGGAGAACAGGTTTACCCTGAGAAAACTAAAATCGAATTTAATACCAGCAACATGAAGAAATTATGCAAATCTGTATAAATTATTATAAAAATGCGATTTTGCAATCTATGCTTTTTTGCAATAGGTATGAAGTGTCCTATCTGTAGCAGGATTAAACTATAGGCTCAGCAACATATACAATTTCAGATATTAAATCTTAAACCCTTACTCGGAAATGAGGTCCACTGAGAAAACTCAAGACAACTGTAATATATTGAAGAATGGCTTACTGTAAAAATAAATAAATAATTCACCACAACGACTGTATCTGTGTAGGTAAGCTGTGGTCCAGGAGTATGAAAGTGGCCTATTACATCCTCCACAAACTCGGAACCAAGCAAGAACCCATCGTTCGGCCAGGAGACAGAGTAAGTCTGACCTCCAGTCACTTACTGTTACTCAGATACAGAGCGATCAGCATAACTAACTATATTAATCTATCACGTGTCATTCAAAAATGGTAAAAAGGGAGGATGAAGAGACTGTAACTGTCTTTCTTTACTTCTTTTGTGTGCGGGTGTGTGATAGGTGGCGTTAGTGTACCCCAATAATGACCCTGTGGCATTTCTGGTGGCGTTTTATGGCTGCCTGTTAGCCGAAGTCGTCCCAGTACCCATTGAAGTGCCACTTAGCAAAAAGGTAATACCTACTTTGATAGTGTTTCAAAAAAATCATCTAAAATGTGATTGCTGTATGATGTGTTCTGGTTGAGAAATACAAATTAAAGCCTGCATCTGATTTTCTGTTTTAAACTAATACTCTCTTGGGTCATATTTTTGGCTTTATTTATTTCCCCAAAGGATGCTGGGAGTCAGCAGATTGGTTTCCTACTGGGCAGCTGCGGGGTTGCCGTGGCACTGACCAGTGATGCGTGCCACAAAGGTCTTCCCAAGAGCCTCAGCGGTGACATTGTCCAGTTCAAAGGTTGATTAAGACCTCATAATATTATCTCTCACAGTCTTTGTTTTTTCCTGTTGTTCTAATGCTGTAGCATTACAGAGCTGCAGTTTTCCATCATTGCAACACTTACATCAGTTTCCACCAGTTGGAACTTGTGCTTATTGCACTTGGTCACTTTCTTTTTTTTTTTTTTTCCCTCAGGCTGGCCAAAGTTGTTGTGGGTTGTGACGGAGTCGAAGCATTTATCGAAACCCCCCAGAGAGTGGTATCCTCTGATTAAAGATGCTAACAATGACACGGCATATATCGAGGTTTCGATTTTTCTTATTTTGTCATCTTTTCAAATCCATAAGGTCTGTGTAGTTTTAAATATTAGTCATTCTGATTATTTATTTATTTCTTATTATTTTGTTAGTATAAGACATGCAAAGACGGAAGTGTTCTGGGAGTGACTGTGACGAGAATGGCCATGCTCACACATTGCCAAACCCTCACACATACGTGTGGATACAGTGAAGGTAAGACACACAGCATACACACACTCAGCTGTACACAGTATGAGAAACACACACTATCACACACGCTTTTATATAGAACAGCAATAAAAAAACAGTTTTGGTGTTTGTGTTTCAGCTGAGACTCTTGTGAATGTGTTGGATTTCAAGAAGGATGTAGGACTGTGGCATGGTGTTTTAACGGTGATTATTTACCTCCACAGTTAAATGTTATATCGTATGTCTGCTTTTCCCTTTTTAACAATCTAACTTGCTCCATGTTCCAGAGTGTTTTCAACATGCTCCACACTGTGAGTGTTCCGTATGCTCTCATGAAAGTGAATCCATTGTCCTGGGTTCAAAAAGTCTGTCACTATAAAGGTACACACACGCATACACACACACGTGCACACACACTGGCAGACTTTTTTTCCTTATTTTATATAATGCCTAGGGTTAGGGTTTAACGTCTGGGCTTTATTTAGAATTTAACTTTTTTTGGAATTTTAGTCCTGATAATATCATTGCTGTTTTCTTTCTCTCTCTTTCACCATATTGTGTGTGTAGCTAAAGTGGTGTGTGTGAAGAGTAGGGATCTTCACTGGGCTCTCATAGCATACAGAGATCATAGTGAAATCAACCTGAGCTCTCTGCGTATGCTGCTGGTTGCTGACGGAGCAAATCCATGTGAGTGTGTGTGAGAGAGTGTCTGTCTGAGTGTGTTTGTGCGCGTGCGTGTGTGTGCGTGCGCGTGTGTGTGAGAGTGTGTGTGTGTGAGTGTGTGTGTGCGCGCGCGAGTGTGTGTGTGTGCGCGCGCGAGTGTGTGTGTGTGCGCGCGCGAGTGTGTGTGTGTGCGCGCGCGAGTGTGTGTGTGTGTGCGCGCGCGAGTGTGTGTGCGCGCGCGAGTGTGTGTGTGTGTGCGCGCGCGAGTGTGTGTGCGTGCGCGCGAGTGTGTGTGCGCGCGAGTGTGTGCGCAGGATGATATATTTCTGAACACACACACACACACTCACGAGCGCGCGCACACTCATGAGCGCGCGCACACACACTCTCACGAGCGCGCACCCTCGTGAGAGTGTGTTCGCGCACTCGTGAGTGTGTGCGCGCGCTCGTGAGTGTGTGTTCGCGTGCTCGTGAGTGTGTCGCGCGCGCGCACACTCTCACGAGCGCACACTCTCACGAGCGCACACACACACTCTCACGAGCGCGCGCGTGTGTGTCTGTGTGTGTTCAGAAATATATCATCCCGCAACATTTGCACTTTTAAATATGCATCTATCTCTCTGACCCATTTTCATTATTCGTCTTGTTTTTTTCATTTTTTATACTGTTCTCAGGGTCGATCTCGTCATGTGACGCTTTCCTGAACGTGTTTCAGAGTTTAGGGTTGAGGTCAGAAGTCATCTGTCCATGTGCCAGTTCACCAGAGGCTCTTACCGTAGCTGTAAGGAGGTAAACCCCACTGTCTCCAACATACTGCTATAAACTGTCAGAAGACAGCTGTGGGCTGTGGGAACACGGCTGAGCGCTTGTGATACGTGGTGTGTGTCGTGCGTGCAGGCCGAGTGACAGCAGCTCTAAGCCTGTAGGTCGAGGAGTCCTCAGTATGATGGGACTGAGTCACGGCGTCATCCGAGTAGACACAGGAGAAAAACTGTCCGTCCTCACGCTGCAGGACGTCGGCTCTCCCATGCCAGGAGGTAAACAGTGTCACAATGATCACACACAATTACACAATCTATGTTCTGTATGACTTTTATTGTGTAGCTATCTTTGGAAGATCTCCATTTGGTTCAGTTTAACCATATTCTCTTTGTCCGTCTCCGTTTCTGTCTCAGCCCTGATGTGTGTGGTGAAGCTGGAAGGTGTTCCTCAGTTGTGTAAAACAGATGAGATCGGAGAGATCTGTGTGTCGTCCATCGCCACGGGAACATCCTACTATGGTCTTACGGGCATGAGCAAGAACACCTTTGAGGTATGAATCTTCCACCTCTTTTCTGAATGTCTCTAAACAATAAATACTAACAGGTGTTTTTACTGAAGAACGTTATAGTGTGTGCTTTCCTTTATTCATAGATTTTGCAAATATTTTTCACCTTAATGTAGTTTCAGTAAACTTTAGCGTGATTTGTGTTGCATTAATACACTTCTTTAGAGAAGCTTCTTTAATATAATGTCATGTAGAAAGTAGAATTTATTTAAAGTGCCATTTTGTACACATGTTGTTCTTTAATAATGCTGTGTGTTTTTCTTTATTAAAAATGTGCTGAAGTATTTCCTTTCTCTCCCTCCTTCTCGTTTGTAGGTGTGCCCTGTGTCGAGCAATGGTGTGTTAGTGAGTGAGTGTGTGTTTGTGCGCTCAGGATTATTGGGATTTGTAGGTCCAGGTGGAGCCATCTTTGTCGCTGGAAAGATGGACGGATTGATGCAAGTCGGTGGCCGGAGACACAACGGCGATGACATCGTTGCTACTGCACTTGCTGTTGAACCCATGAAGTTTGTGTACAGAGGAAGGTGTGTGTGTGTTTTGGGTGTGTTTTATGTTTGGTTTAATTGTTGGCTCTGTAATTCTCTTCCGATTTATAGAATACAGTTCTATTACTGTGTAGATGTGTTGCAGTGTTCACCTCAAATATCTCATACACAACTGAGTCGGGACACTTTAATGTGTTGATTTGAGCTTCATGAAAACTTTTTTAAAAAAAAAAATACTGTAACTTTTATGAAATGTCAAAAAGGTCTCGACCCCAGTGCACAGCCTGTATGTACTGTAATGTGCGTGGTTGTGTGCGTGTGTGTGTGTGTGTGTTAGGATCGCCGTGTTTTCCCTTACTGTGCTTCATGATGAGAGGATCGTGGTGGTGGCGGAGCAGAGACCAGATTCTACTGAGGAGGAGAGCTTTCAGTGGATGAGCAGAGTACTGCAGGTACATTTCAGCCAATCTGTAGTCATAATGTATTCTATAATTCTATAAAAAATAATGTGTCCTCCAGTATAGAGTTTATATACTCTCAAGTAACAAACTAGTTTAAAACACATTTAGCCTATAAAAGTATTAATATAACGTCTTAATGTGATTGTGTGTGTGTGTGTGTCTAGGCTATAGATAGTATCCATCAGGTTGGTGTGTATTGCCTGGCACTGGTTCCATCTAATACTCTGCCTAAAACTCCTCTTGGAGGAATCCACCTGTCTGAGACGAAGCAGCTGTTTCAGGATGGAGCGCTGCACCCCTGTAACGTCCTCATGTGCCCTCATTCCTGCGTCACCAACCTGCCTAAACCTCGACAGAAACAACCTGGTAAACATCATTTTTGTACAGGTGGACTGTGCTTGTGTGTGTGTGTGTGTGTGTGTGTAGGCACTGTGCTTGTGTGTGTGTGTGTGTGTGTGTGTGTAGGCACTGTGCTTGAGTGTAGGGACTGTGCTTGTGTGTGTGTGTGTAGGGACTGTGCTTGTGTGTGTGTGTATGGACTGTGCTTGTGTGTGTGTGTATGGACTGTGCTTGTGTGTGTGTGTATGGACTGTGCTTGTGTGTGTGTGTATGGACTGTGCTTGTGTGTGTGTGTATGGACTGTGCTTGTGTGTGTGTGTGTGTATGGACTGTGCTTGTGTGTGTGTGTGTGTATGGACTGTGCTTGTGTGTGTGTGTGTGTGTATGGACTGTGCTTGTGTGTGTGTGTGTGTGTATGGACTGTGCTTGTGTGTGTGTGTGTGTATGGACTGTGCTTGTGTGTGTGTGTGTGTGTGTGTGTGTGTGTGTATGGACTGTGCTTGTGTGTGTGTGTATGGACTGTGCTTGTGTGTGTGTGTATGGACTGTGCTTGTGTGTGTGTGTATGGACTGTGCTTGTGTGTGTGTGTATGGACTGTGCTTGTGTGTGTGTGTATGGACTGTGCTTGTGTGTGTGTATGGACTGTGCTTGAGTGTGTGTGTATGGACTGTGCTTGTGTGTGTGTGTGTGTGTATGGACTGTGCTTGTGTGTGTGTGTGTATGGACTGTGCTTGTGTGTGTGTGTGTATGGACTGTGCTTGTGTGTGTGTATGGACTGTGCTTGTGTGTGTGTATGGACTGTGCTTGTGTGTGTGTATGGACTGTGCTTGTGTGTGTGTATGGACTGTGCTTGTGTGTGCTTGTGTGTGTGTATGGACTGTGCTTGTGTGTGTGTATGGACTGTGCTTGTGTGTGTGTGTGTGTATGGACTGTGCTTGTGTGTGTGTATGGACAGTGCTTGTGTGTGTATGTGTATGGACAGTGCTTGTGTGTGTGTGTGTGTGTATGGACAGTGCTTGTGTGTGTGTGTATGGACAGTGCTTGTGTGTGTGTGTATGGACTGTGCTTGTGTGTGTGTGTGTGTGTGTAGGGACTGTGCTTGTGTGTGTGTGTAGGGACTGTGCTTGTGTGTGTGTGTGTAGGGACTGTGCTTGTGTGTGTGTGTGTGTGTGTGTGTAGGGACTGTGCTTGTGTGTGTGTGTGTAGGGACTGTGCTTGTGTGTGTGTGTGTAGGGACTGTGCTTGTGTGTGTGTGTGTATGGACTGTGCTTGTGTGTGTGTATGGACTGTGCTTGTGTGTGTGTATGGACTGTGCTTGTGTGTGTGTATGGACTGTGCTTGTGTGTGCTTGTGTGTGTGTATGGACTGTGCTTGTGTGTGTGTGTGTGTATGGACTGTGCTTGTGTGTGTGTATGGACTGTGCTTGTGTGTGTGTATGGACTGTGCTTGTGTGTGTGTATGGACTGTGCTTGTGTGTGTGTGTATGGACTGTGCTTGTGTGTGTGTGTATGGACTGTGCTTGTGTGTGTGTATGGACTGTGCTTGTGTGTGTGTGTATGGACTGTGCTTGTGTGTGTGTGTATGGACTGTGCTTGTGTGTGTGTATGGACTGTGCTTGTGTGTGTGTGTGTGTATGGACTGTGCTTGTGTGTGTGTGTATGGACTGTGCTTGTGTGTGTGTGTGTGTGTATGGACTGTGCTTGTGTGTGTGTGTGTGTGTATGGACTGTGCGTGTGTGTGTGTGTGTGTGTGTGTGTGTATGGACTGTGCTTGTGTGTGTGTGTATGGACTGTGCTTGTGTGTGTGTGTGTATGGACTGTGCTTGTGTGTGTGTGTATGGACTGTGCTTGTGTGTGTGTGTGTGTGTATGGACTGTGCTTGTGTGTGTGTGTATGGACTGTGCTTGTGTGTGTGTATGGACTGTGCTTGTGTGTGTGTATGGACTGTGCTTGTGTGTGTGTATGGACTGTGCTTGTGTGTGTGTATGGACTGTGCTTGTGTGTGCTTGTGTGTGTGTATGGACTGTGCTTGTGTGTGCTTGTGTGTGTGTATGGACTGTGCTTGTGTGTGTGTGTGTATGGACTGTGCTTGTGTGTGTGTGTGTATGGACTGTGCTTGTGTGTGTGTATGGACAGTGCTTGTGTGTGTATGTGTATGGACAGTGCTTGTGTGTGTGTGTGTGTGTATGGACAGTGCTTGTGTGTGTGTGTATGGACAGTGCTTGTGTGTGTGTGTATGGACAGTGCTTGTGTGTGTGTGTATGGACTGTGCTTGTGTGTGTGTGTGTGTGTGTAGGGACTGTGCTTGTGTGTGTGTGTAGGGACTGTGCTTGTGTGTGTGTGTGTAGGGACTGTGCTTGTGTGTGTGTGTGTGTGTGTGTGTGTGTAGGGACTGTGCTTGTGTGTGTGTGTGTAGGGACTGTGCTTGTGTGTGTGTGTGTATGGACTGTGCTTGTGTGTGTGTATGGACTGTGCTTGTGTGTGTGTATGGACTGTGCTTGTGTGTGTGTATGGACTGTGCTTGTGTGTGCTTGTGTGTGTGTATGGAGTGTGCTTGTGTGTGTGTATGGACTGTGCTTGTGTGTGTGTATGGACTGTGCTTGTGTGTGTGTGTGTGTATGGACTGTGCTTGTGTGTGTGTATGGACAGTGCTTGTGTGTGTATGGACTGTGCTTGTGTGTGTGTGTGTATGGACAGTGCTTGTGTGTGTGTGTGTGTGTATGGACAGTGCTTGTGTGTGTGTGTATGGACTGTGCTTGTGTGTGTGTGTGTGTGTAGGGACTGTGCTTGTGTGTGTGTGTAGGGACTGTGCTTGTGTGTGTGTGTAGGGACTGTGCTTGTGTGTGTGTGTGTGTGTGTGTAGGGACTGTGCTTGTGTGTGTGTGTGTAGGGACTGTGCTTGTGTGTGTGTGTGTATGGACTGTGCTTGTGTGTGTGTGTGTATGGACTGTGCTTGTGTGTGTGTGTATGGACTGTGCTTGTGTGTGTGTGTGTATGGACTGTGCTTTTGTGTGTGTGGAGGGACTGTGCTTGTGTGTGTGTGTGGAGGGACTGTGCTTGTGTGTGTGTGTGTGTGTGTGTGTGGAGGGACTGTGTGTGTGTGTGGAGGGACTGTGTGTGTGTGTGGAGGGACTGTGTGTGTGTGGAGGGACTGTGTGTGTGTGGAGGGACTGTGTGTGTGTGGAGGGACTGTGTGTGTGTGTGGAGGGACTGTGTGTGTGTGGAGGGACTGTGTGTGTGTGGAGGGACTGTGTGTGTGTGGAGGGACTGTGTGTGTGTGGAGGGACTGTGTGTGTGTGGAGGGACTGTGTGTGTGTGGAGGGACTGTGTGTGTGTGGAGGGACTGTGTGTGTGTGTGGAGGGACTGTGCTTGTGTGTGTGTGGAGGGACTGTGCTTGTGTGTGTGTGGAGGGACTGTGTGTGTGTGTGTGGAGGGACTGTGCTTGTGTGTGTGTGGAGGGACTGTGCTTGTGTGTGTGTGGAGGGACTGTGCTTGTGTGTGTGGAGGGACTGTGCTTGTGTGTGTGTGGAGGGACTGTGCTTGTGTGTGTGTGTGTGTGTGGAGGGACTGTGCTTGTGTGTGTGTGGAGGGACTGTGCTTGTGTGTGTGTGTGGAGGGACTGTGCGTGTGTGTGTGTGTGTGGAGGGACTGTGCGTGTGTGTGTGTGTGGAGGGACTGTGCGTGTGTGTGTCGAGGGACTGAGCGTGTGTGTGTGTGTGGAGGGACTGTGCGTGTGTGTGTGTGTGTGGAGGGACTGTGCTTGTGTGTGTGTGTGTGTGTGGAGGGACTGTGCTTGTGTGTGTGTGTGTGGAGGGACTGTGCTTGTGTGTGTGTGTGGAGGGACTGTGTGTGTGTGTGTGTGTGTGTGTGTGTGGAGGGACTGTGCTTGTGTGTGTGTGGAGGGACTGTGCTTGTGTGTGTGTGTGTGTGTGTGTGTGTGTGTGGAGGGACTGTGCTTGTGTGTGTGTGTGTGTGTGTGGAGGGACTGTGCTTGTGTGTGTGTGTGTGTGTGGAGGGACTGTGCTTGTGTGTGTGGAGGGACTGTGCTTGTGTGTGTGTGGAGGGACTGTGTGTGTGTGTGGAGGGACTGTGCTTGTGTGTGTGGAGGGACTGTGCTTGTGTGTGTGTGTGTGTGTGTGGAGGGACTGTGCTTGTGTGTGTGTGTGTGTGTGGAGGGACTGTGCTTGTGTGTGTGTGTGTGTGTGTGTGTGTGTGGAGGGACTGTGCTTGTGTGTGTGTGTGTGTGTGGAGGGACTGTGCTTGTGTGTGTGGAGGGACTGTGCTTGTGTGTGTGGAGGGAGGCTGTTGGGGTGTGTGTGAGGACGTGTTGTGTGTGTGTGAGGACTGTGCTTGTGTGTGTGTGAGGGACGTGTGTGTGTGTGTGAGGGACTGTGCTTGTGTGTGTGTGTGTGTGGGACTTTGTGTGTGTGGAGGAGGGACTGTGTGTGTGTGGAGGGACTGTGCTTGTGTGTGTGGAGGGACTGTGCTTGTGTGTGTGTGTGTGTGTGTGGAGGGACTGTGCTTGTGTGTGTGTGGAGGGACTGTGCTTGTGTGTGTGTGTGTGTGTGTGTGTGGAGGGACTGTGCTTGTGTGTGTGTGTGTGTGTGTGGAGGGACTGTGCTTGTGTGTGTGGAGGGACTGTGCTTGTGTGTGTGTGTGGAGGGACTGTGCTTGTGTGTGTGTGGAGGGACTGTGTGTGTGTGTGTGTGGAGGGACTGTGCTTGTGTGTGTGGAGGGACTGTGCTTGTGTGTGTGTGTGTGTGTGTGTGTGGAGGGACTGTGCGTGTGTGTGTGTGTGGAGGGACTGTGCTTGTGTGTGTGGAGGGACTGTGCTTGTGTGTGTGTGTGTGTGTGGAGGGACTGTGCTTGTGTGTGTGTGTGTGTGGAGGGACTGTGCTTGTGTGTGTGTGTGTGTGTGTGGAGGGACTGTGCTTGTGTGTGTGTGTGTGTGTGTGTGGAGGGACTGTGCTTGTGTGTGTGGAGGGACTGTGCTTGTGTGTGTGTGTGTGTGGAGGGACTGTGCTTGTGTGTGTGTGGAGGGACTGTGTGTGTGGAGGGACTGTGCTTGTGTGTGTGGAGGGACTGTGCTTGTGTGTGTGTGTGGAGGGACTGTGCGTGTGTGTGTGTGTGTGTGTGTGTGTGGAGGGACTGTGCTTGTGTGTGTGGAGGGACTGTGCTTGTGTGTGTGTGTGGAGGGACTGTGCTTGTGTGTGTGTGTGTGTGTGGAGGGACTGTGCTTGTGTGTGTGGAGGGACTGTGCTTGTGTGTGTGTGTGGAGGGACTGTGCTTGTGTGTGTGTGGAGGGACTGTGCTTGTGTGTGTGTGTGTGTGTGTGTGGAGGGACTGTGCTTGTGTGTGTGTGTGTGTGTGGAGGGACTGTGCTTGTGTGTGTGTGTGTGTGTGGAGGGACTGTGCTTGTGTGTGTGGAGGGACTGTGCTTGTGTGTGTGTGGAGGGACTGTGCTTGTGTGTGTGTGGAGGGACTGTGTGTGTGTGTGTGTGGAGGGACTGTGCTTGTGTGTGTGGAGGGACTGTGCTTGTGTGTGTGTGTGTGTGTGTGGAGGGACTGTGCTTGTGTGTGTGTGTAGGGACTGTGCTTGTGTGTGTATGTGTAAGGACTGTGCTTGTGTGTGTGTTTGGAGGGACTGTGCTTGTGTGTGTGTGTTTGGAGGGACTGTGCTTGTGTGTGTGTGTTTGGAGGGACTGTGCTTGTGTGTGTGTTTGGAGGGACTGTGCTTGTGTGTGTGTTTGGAGGGACTGTGCTTGTGTGTGTGTGTAGGGACTGTGCTTGTGTGTGTGTGTGGAGGGACTGTGCTTGTGTGTGTGGAGGGACTGTGCGCGTGTGTGTGTGTGGAGGGACTGTGCGCGTGTGTGTGTGTGGAGGGACTGTGCTTGTGTGTGTGTGTGTGTGTGTGGAGGGACTGTGCTTGTGTGTGTGTGTGTGTGGAGGGACTGTGCTTGTGTGTGTGTGTGTGTGTGTGTGTGTGTGTGTGTGGAGGGACTGTGCTTGTGTGTGTGTGTGTGTGTGTGGAGGGACTTTGCTTGTGTGTGTGTGTGTGGAGGGACTGTGCTTGTGTGTGTGTGGGTAGGGACTGTGCTTGTGCTCTTTTTAATGTTACACACAAATAACTACGTAGCTATAAAATATGTACTGTGTGTCATCCAATCATAAAAAATGGTCCTTAGTCAGTGATGTTATTATTTTTGACAAACTAATACATTTTTGTAAACTATTAATAAATTCACATATCTGTACATGTAATGGACTGCTTTTTAGGTTTACTCTGAGTTTTTGTCCAGTTTGATTTTCACCCACACTAGAACCAGTGTTGTAATGTAACGGAGTACAAATACTTCGTTACTGTACTTAAGTAGAAATTTCACGTATCTGTAACTTTCACTTTTACTCCACTACATTTCCTAGATAAAATGTAGACTTTTACTACACTATATTTCCACTAAGCATCTTCGTTACTCGTTACTACAAAATAAAATCAGAAGAAATGTGTGCGACTGCAATAAGGGAGGTTTGTCGAACCACTGCTCCTAGATTGCATTACGCTCCGCACGCTCTACAGAGAAGCACAGGTACGCACAGCGTGCACGCGCAGTCAGAGCTGGAGGCGTGTATCTATAACGTTAATCGGCGGAAAGCCGCAAATACGGCAACCAAAAGCAGTGAAATTTCACTATTCTTATGACCAGAGTTGTAGCACAAACAAAATATTAATGCAAACAATGAATTTAATACTAAATAAAAATAACATATTTATTTGGTCTTTGTCTTGTGAATATTTTTTATTAATGACTGCATTCATTGGACACACTGTTTGTAGAGAATGCACACATACATGAACTGATTTGATTCAAGACTGGCATCATTACATCATGCATAAAATTTTGGTGTCCACTTTTGACATTAAATAATACCATAACTTTTGGCTTACTATGTAGTCATATAATATATAATATAAAACTCTTCTTGTTTTAAATTCTCACTGAGGGCTAAAACCCCCTAAAGATGAAATCCTAGAACCGCCCCTGCTCTTATGCCTACCGAAAATCACTGAAATTTTACTTTTTACTTTTACTTCAAATACTTAAGTACATTAAATATCAGAAAATGACTTTTGATACTTAAGTACAGTATATATCAGATACTTTAAGACTTTTACTTGAGTAATATTCTAAAAGGTAACTTTCACTTCTACCAAAGTCTTTTTCTAGTACGATACTTGTACTTTTACTCAAGTATTGCTTTCTAGTACTTTATACAACACACAGTTAGAACTGCATTTTAACTGCTCAAAACACGTGTTAACAAAACGGAAACTGTACAAATGGTGTTTTAAATTGTGTGTCATATTAGAGGTGGAAATGTGGGCAGATGAAGGTTGGATTCCAAGCAGCAGAAGCTTGTTGAGTAAAAAGTGGTACAGACGAGGTTTATGATGCCAAGGTGTGTGTGTGTGTGTGTGTGTGTGTGTGTGTGTGTGTGTGTGTTACAGAGGTTGGCCCTGCCTCTGTTATGGTAGGGAACCTGGTGGCAGGAAAGCGGATGGCGCAGGCCAGTGGGCGAGACCTCAGTCAGGAAGACAATGATCAGGTATGTATGCATGCGCATGTCTGTGTCTGACATTGTGTTATTGTGCTTGAAATTTAAGCTAACAATTTACAGTTGTCAAGAAAAATGTCGACACCTTTGTTTGTGATGGTCTACATAGACAAATAAGAGGATGTCAGACACAAACATCAGTCTCAAATATGTGTAGCTATTTTCTTAGGAATGGAGACCTGCTCATTCCTACAGTTTACCAAGCGACCAATCATGTGGCATCAGTGCAGCATTGGATAGTAATAAACTACAGTATGACCTCAGTGACCTGGTTATGATTACTATTTTATATAGATAGATATATAGATAGAGAGACAGAGAGAAATTCAAGATTTAAAAAAACAAAAAAATATATGCCTTGCTGTTGAAGGAGTTCAGAGAAGAATGGACAGATGTAGGGCTGTGATGCGTCGACACAAATAAACACACTTTACACTCTTCACAGTCATGGGGAGCAGCAAACATCTCAGAATGCACATGAGTCTGAATGGTCTACAACAACAGAAAACCATATTGGGTTCCACTTCTGTCAGCCTATAAATGAAAACTGAAGCTGCAATAAGCAAATACTCACAAAACTAATCAACTAAAGATTGGAACAAAGCCTTGCCTGTCTGATGTCTGATTGATTTCTGTACTGACGTGCAGATGGTAGTGTCAAGGCTGGACCACTGCAGCTCACTGCTGGCAGGTCTCCCTCTGAACACAATTTGTCCTCTGCAAACGATCCAAAATGCAGCTGAAGCAAAGTTCTCACATCCCACCCCACTGCCGCTCTCCCTTCACTGGCTTCCAGTAGCTGCACACATCAGATTCAAAACACTGATGCTTACCTACAAAGCCAAAACTGGAGCAGCTCCCTCTTACCTCATAGCTCTTATCACTCCTCACACTGCACATCACACTCTCAGAGCTACCAGCACTGCTCGACTGGTCCCACCATCTCTCAGGATAAGAGGTAGGTATACAGCAAGCCATGTAGAATGAACTTCCCCTAGATGTCTGAACAGCTGAGTCACTGGCTATCTTCAAACGACGGGTGAAGACCTAACTCTTCCTGATTCTATGAAACTAACCTTTTCCCCCTGTTTTTGTGTATTTGTGCAACAAAAATTGTGCTATAAATTGGGCTGAGATCAGATGAGTCACCTGAGCTGACAGGAAGTCTGTAGTAGCTCTAAGACCTTTGCACTGCAGCCACATGATTGGCAGGCGTTCAGTTGATTATCCACATCAATAAAGTGGATGGTGAATGTATTTTTATGACATTGACTTATTTGTAACAGAACTTACAGGCTGTGTAGTTCATATACAGTAATGCATATGACTGACAATATGTATATGTGTAAGGACATGTATTGAACATGTGTTTTTATTTGGAATATTTTGTGTGTGTGTGTGTGTGTGTGTGTGTGTCTGTGTGTGGTCCAGTTCCTTTTCCTACCTGAGGTGTTGCAGTGGAGAGCTCAAAC
This sequence comes from Tachysurus vachellii, assembly GCF_030014155.1. NCBI lineage: Eukaryota > Metazoa > Chordata > Actinopteri > Siluriformes > Bagridae > Tachysurus > Tachysurus vachellii. The sequence continues at coordinate 11,889,260 of NC_083460.1, forward strand.
TACACCTGACCACATACTTTACACGCTCATTAACTCAAGGGTAATACACACACACAATGATGGCCTGACACTGTATACACTGTGTGTGGTTCTTTAGGTATGAGCATAAACTAAACTCACAGCACACTCATTTCTCTCACTTTAAATTGCTTGTGTGTTGTAGGGAACAGTGGGCAGTTCTCTAACATGTCTGCAGCTCCACAAAAGAGCTGAGAAGATTGCTGCACTTCTGTTTGAGAGAGGGCAACTGCGAGAGGGAGATCATGTAGCATTAGTATACCCACCAGGTAGCTTTACATTTTTTTTTTTTTTTTTTTTTAAATTAATTAATACTTGTTTTTGGTTAGTCATAAGTGGAAGAGTAACATTTAAACATCATTGAGATTGGGACCAAAAGTCTACTATTTTTCTATTCTTTTCCAATTTAATACAAAAAAACATTTACAGACAGCTTATTATTAATTGAAATGTTTTCAATAATTTTACTTATTATTATTATTATTATTATTATTATTATTATTATTATTAAAATGTATTGACAAGAATTTCAGACTTTCAGCATTTAGTATGTTGCCTCTTTGCCTTTTTGTGCACTTGAGCCTGCATGGAATCCACAAGGATAAAATATATAAATATGATTAGAACGTTGTGAGTTTGATTCTTAGGTTCACCGAGCTGCTACTGCTGGGTCCCTGAGCAAGGCCTTTATCCCTTACTTGCTGTTGTATAAAATGAGATAAATTGTAAGTCACTTTCTGTCAAATGCCATAAGCATAAGACAATATTGCACATAGTATGATTTTGTAAATAATGTGAGTTGGGATAGTGCACATACTAATACAGTAATACAGTCAGTGTTTATTGTCAGCTCTGCTAAAGTTATAACTTGACGATCACTGGTAAGAAAGACCTCCTGTGGCATTCTGTGGTTGCCTTCGCTGCTCTCAGTCTATGGCTGAACACGCTCCAGTAGGACTCCAGTGTCTTATGCATGGGGTATCACATGTTGTCAGGGATACTGAGAAGTTTCCTTAGCTTTCTCCTCTCAGACACCTCAGCCTGAGACTCCAGTTCCTCTTCGATGAGAGAGCCTGCTTTTCTTATAAGCTTGTTGAGTCTGTTGCCTTCAGCGGGAACCGAGCATGTTGTTTTCCACAGGGCAGGTACAGTCATCATTACCTCAGGCTCAGGTTGAATATGTGCTGAAAAACTGCACACAGCTGAGAAGCACATCCACTGTGTAAGAGACTTAGTCTAGGGCAAAGTCTGTCAGGCCTGCAGCTTTACCAACTGGACTCTGGAGATTGGAGACACGGTGAGTGGTATGCCTCCATGGCATTAGCATACAGCAGTCCACAAACTGTTAAAAAGTGAGTATGCTTGATTTCAGGATGGTGTGGTTGAAATCGCTATGAGGTAGCTATGAGGACACTAGGGTGCAGGGTCTGAAATCTCGCTGTCACTGAGCTGATGTCAACAGCCTTCAACGTATCAGCGCTAGGAGGAATGTAAACTCTGGGCAAATATGGATAGATGAATACCTCAGACTTGTAGAGCCCATTGTAAGTCTGTATGCACTGTTGTGTTTGTGTATGTCACAGGTTTAGATCTGATTGCTGCTTTTTACGGTTGCTTGTATGCCGGCTGTATCCCTATCACAGTTCGGCCGCCTCATCCCCAGAACATCTCTACAACTCTACCAACTGTCAAAATGATTGTGGAGGTAAATACACCAACACACATTCTTACACTGGAACAGGAAATCTGATCATGTGGTTGTGGTGTTTTTTTTTGTTTTGTTTTGTTTTGTTTTTAAACTGTATTATAAGCAGTGTTGTGATTAGTTACTAAGAAATAGTAACTGGTTACAGTTACTAGTTACTTCATTCAAACAGTAACTCAATTACTTTGTTGATTACTTACACCAAAAAGTAATGCATTGGTGTTAAAAGTAACTTTTTAGTTACTTTTTTAAAGAACGTTCTTTAATGTTCCCATTAATGCCCTTTTATGGTCTACACAAACACAAAACTGCTTGTTGATATGTTCCTGGCTAACAGTCCGGTTAAAATCTAGTCACTGTTGTTTGTCGCAGTTGCTGATTATCACAGCTTACATTTGACTAAAAGGTTTTTGTCTTTATGCTCAACTAAAGTGAAATAATGAGCACATTTCCTCTTTGAGAAACTCGTCTTGCTCTCGCCTTGACTCGCCATTACTGCCGCACATATGCGACAATGCGACGCTGCTGTAAACAGGTTAGGCTGTAGGCTACACTTCAGTCTAAATGATTAATTTAAAAAAGTAACAGACAAACGCACCATATGGTAACGGTAACGGAGTTACTTTATTTAAAATGTGTTAGAGTATTATTTACTGTCAAAAGTAACCTCGTTACAATAACGATTTATTATTTATTACTGCCCAACACTGATTATAAGTACAGGTCATTACACAAACTGCATTAGTTCTGGGTCTGGGGTTATCAACTGGGGGACAGAGGTCCGGGTATCAATTTTTTTAGTGGTCCAAGTCAACTAATTATTGCAGCAGAGCAGATCAACATATGAAATGAAAACAAATTGCCCATAGTTCTGTGACTTTAAACTGTAGCTAATCGTCTGCTGCTCTAATCGCATGCATCTTTATGTTATATAACTGAAGCATGCTCATTTGATCAGGGATTAGCTACAGGAAGATTGAGTTTTCACAGACTATCACAGATTTTTGAAGAGGTAAATTGAAGTGTTGGTGCAAAACAAGTACAACCACTTGGAACTCTGATTTATAGCCATAAACTTTAAATCATTCATAGTTCAACACTGAGAGCTAAATATCAGCCATGATAGTGCAGTCAGTTTTTGTTGAATACTCCTGGTTTAAAGTGGAATAATGTCTCCTTTGTAAAGACTTTAATGTTTAGATCACTACAACAATATAACTGATTATTATTTTTTTAATATGGCTTAAATGCCGTGAAAGCCAACATTACACATATGATACACACTGATCAGCCATGACATTAAAATCAGTTGACACGTGAAGTGAAAAGCACTGATTACCACAATGTGTGGTGGCTGGACGACTGGGTTTCTGGTGTGCAGGAGTTAGTACCTAAAAAGATGGTCCAAGGAAGGACAAATAGAGGACCAGCAACAGGGTCATGGAGCAGTAGAGGAAGGTGGATTGTTCTGATGAATCACATTACATCATGTGGAGAGCCAGGTGCTTTTTTCTGGTGGAACCAAGGCAGAGCTACACAATATTAGGCAGATGTTTTAATGTTCTAGCTGATTGATGTATTAAAATTAAAATTACACTGGTAAAATTACAGACTGTAAAAATGATTGTGTTTTCACTTAAACACTATTTTGTGTGTGCAGGTGAGTCATTCGGGGTGTGTCATGACCACACAGGCAATCAGTAAACTTCTGAAGTCTAAAGAAGCATCAGCTGTGGTGGACCTACGATCATGGCCACCTGTCCTGGACACAGGTGTGGGTTGTGTGAGAGAAATATTTACTCCACATATTTCTCTATATATTTCTCTAATATATTTATATTTATGTATATTAAGATGATCTACCAAAGAGACGGTCCCATTTGCTGTATAAGCCATGTGATCCAGAGTCTTTGGCCTACTTAGACTTCAGTGTGTCTACCACTGGCATGCTTGCTGGAGTAAAGGTACACACACACACACTCACACTCACACTCACTCACTCACTCACTCACTCGCACTCACTAATGTGGAAGTATGCACCCTCACACAATCACAAAACATGCTAAGAGATGGACATGACTTGACAATGAGTGTTTTGTACAACACTGGATATGAAATTAAATCTTTACTATAATGTTAAATTACATTTATTAAAGAGTTTATCTGTATAAAGTATAGCTGATTGCATGTGGAATCTGATATGTGGCCAGTGTTGGCTTGTATATATATATATATATATATATATATATATATATATATATATATATAATTATTTATTTATATTCATTTTTGTATTATGCAATTGGTTGTTTCTGTGATTTATGGCATTATACAATGCACAGCAAACCATTAAGCACAAAGTAGTATCACTGACCGTAAAGCAAATTTAAGACCAGATAAATATATTATCAGAATCAACTGTAGCCTGGTAATCGAAAAAGACCTGTAAGCTCAAAGGTAATATCCACATCCTTTCACACTTGCTGGTGCATTTGGAGAAGTCTGAATACAAGTGAAAGTGATGCTTTGGGTTTGTTTGCTGTTCGGGTTAGTTTCACATAACAAACGCTGGCTGAGAGGTTAGTACAGTTAAACATGTGCTTGTGAAACCCTTTCAATTATTGGTCTGAAATTCAGTCAAGATGTTAAGGAATCTTCTCATAGATATGACACAAATCATCCAAGCAAAAAGAACACAGTCAGCATTTTATAAATAACTGGTTTAATCCATGGATCTATCTGACATGTGTTTTACATTTACATTGTTCTTTATATTTGTTTCCTTTACATATTATGTATGTTTGTATGTTGCAACTTCTGTCCTTTGGCTCAGTTTGTGCCTTATGGGTCTTTTTTCATGGCCAGAAATAGAAAATAATCAATTGACTTGATATCTTATTATTGCCAGATATACATTTAGATCCATTTCACAGAAGGAACTTAACAAGGAACTGAAAATATCCAGAACGTCATCGAAATAAAGAATGTCTGCTCGTGTCTGTTGCTTATAAATATAGGCATTTTAAATCAGAAAGCGTTTGCAATCGATTAATAATAATAATTATACCCCAAAATTGTCCATTTTCTCATGACCCCTTGGAATGATTGGCTTATGTTAAAAAATGAATTTAGATTCTGCAGCTCAGTGTGATCCATTGATGTAAATGAGTAGTATAGTGTTACTGTAGTCGGAATAGTTTGATCATTATCTGGTGGTGATAACGATCACAACGACATTTGTCTCCTTTTTTTTTCTGTCTCTCTTCACCCTGCAGATGTCTCACAGTGCTACCAGTGCTTTATGTCGCTCTATAAAGTTGCAATGTGAGCTTTATCCTTCCCGTGAAGTAGCTGTGTGTTTGGATCCCTACTGTGGATTGGGCTTTGTCATCTGGTGCCTCTGCAGGTACAGAACACATTATATATTAAGAAGCTAGTCGTAAAACATAGGAAAAGTGAAAAGATCAAATGTTATTGTCCTATTGCAAAGCTCTTGCTGCTTAGGATAGATTGAGTCTTGATGTAATAGAGAGTAGGGAGAGAGATAACAGAGTAATATGGGACCCTACAGACTGAATACATTTTCGAGACATGGGTCTCTTAAGGAAACTGGCCAGAGAATGTATGTTGCACAGGATAAGCGAGCTCTTTAGGAACTACAGTGATGACACAGTTTCCACAATGTTTTCACAAAGAACCTCCTACAGTAGCTCAATCAGTAACACTAGTATTATTGCATTACCTCCTCATATAAAACTAATCCTGATTAGGGTCATTGGTGGCACCAAAGAGGGTCTAGCAGGGACTTTAGCATCCCCAAGAAAGAACAAAGCTCCCCATAGCACCCCAAACATTTTTGTCTTAAAGCAATAATGTAAAGACTGTGTTCTAATTAATAATTTGGTTCATAATTTTAAAGAACAAATGAACGTGTGTGTAATGTCATGTTATGTGCTTTTATGTATCTATGCAAAATCGTTTTTCGTGCTTCTTTAATTTCATAAAATGAAAAAAAAAAAAAAATTATAATAATAAAAATGTTAAAAAACATAAGGCCAAGACGCTATTTTGCGAATGTTCTTTGTAATGGCTCAGCTTCCTGTAAATAAACTCTGCATAAGCACCTGCATTAAAAAATTCTCTGGTGCCGCCTCTGCTTAGGGCTTAAAGTGTTTTTATGTTCTGTTTATATTGTTTTTAATTAATGTAATGTGTGGAATTTGTGTGTGCAGTGTATACGCAGGTCACCAGTCCATACTGATCCCTCCAGCTGAGTTAGAGGTAACCCCGGCCCTGTGGTTGCTCTCCGTCAGCCAGTTTAAAGTGAGAGACACTTTCTGTTCTTACTCGGTCATGGAGCTCTGTACCAAGACCCTTGGCACGCTCACTAACTCACTCAAGGTGTGCATCCACACACACACACACAAAGTAAAGCACAAGATTCATGTGTATACTTCCACTGACAGGTTGCACAGATATCATTTCATATATAAACACTACTTCTAATGACAGTATTGACAACTTTTTCTGTTCCTCTGTTTGTATCTGACTCTCAGGCACGAGGACTGGACCTGTCCCGTGTACGCACGTGTGTGGTGGTGGCAGAGGAGAGACCTCGCATCTCTCTGACTCAGTCCTTCTCCAAGCTTTTTAAAGACGTTGGGCTTCACCCTCGTGCTGTCAGTACTTCCTTTGGCTGCAGGGTGAATCTTGCTGTGTGTCTGCAGGTCAGTTAATATCTCAGTCAGTGCACACGAACAGCAGACTGTTTTAAATTGAAATCTTTATCAAAAAAAGAATCGAACTTCCTAACTTTCATGATTTCGTTGTGATTATAATGAATGCAATATAGTAAATACATTGACTGTATAAAGCTGAATAAATTGGTAACCTTGGAGAATCCCTGGGTGAAATATAAGAAAAAAAAGATTGTAGACAGCCAACCATTACAACTATATTTGGGTGTAGCCACAAACAGTCTGGTCCCAAAGATGGAAGCACACAGATGTATAGAATGTTTTTGTATGCATTAGCATTATAGGCTAATAGAGGCCCAAACCAGTTCCAGTATGACAATGTCCCTGGACACAAAGTGAGGTCAGAGAAGACATGGTTTATAAAGGTTAGAGTGGACGAACTGGTGTCCTGCACTGACCATGACTCCATGGCCTCAGGCCTCCTCAACACCTCAGCGCCTCGCCTCACTAATGATCTTGTGATTGAATCTAATGGTTATTATAACAATATACAAGGAACTATTTCAGGAATGGCATGTTCACAAAGCTCATAAGGGTATGATAACCAGGTGTCAGCATACATTTGGCTATATAGTGTGTATCTGAATGTTTCATTCATGTTAGCACATGAATTTATATCATTAAACATTTTGGCACAGTTTAGCTTTTGATGTTAAAAACAAATGCACTGTTTTGATTTTTATAATGAGGTGAAGATGTGTGTATATAAAGTGTGTGTGTGTGTGTGTGTGTGTAGGGGACGTCAGGACCAGACCCCACTACTGTCTATGTGGACATGAGAGCACTCAGACATGACAGGTAGCACATCCACAGTTGACACATTTATCTGTCTTTTTTTTTTTTTAATCCTTTTGGGCTGTTTTTTTTTTAATGCTGTGTGTGTGTGTGTGTGTGTCGCGTGTGTGTGCTGTAGAGTACGTTTAGTGGAAAAGGGATCTCCACATAGTTTGCCCCTCATGGAGTCAGGCAAGGTCAGAAATCAAATATGCCATCTTTTTTTTTTTAAGTACTTAAAAACCTTTAACATATTGTGTGTAAATATCAAAATATTGTATTTGATGAATAAATACAAACTCCTTTATTTTTTCTTGGATATGCAGATCTTACCAGGTGTCCGGATCATTATCGCCAATCCAGAGACGAAGGGGCCAATTGGAGATTCTCATTTAGGAGAGGTTAGACCAGTCAAAGGCTGTCCTAGAGCAAATGATATATAATAGCATTAAAATGAATGTTCTGTAAATGGCAACTTAAAAATATACAGTGGTGTGAAAAAGTGTTTGCCCCCTTCCTGATTTTTTACATACTTTGTCACACTTTAATGTTTCAGATTATCAAACAAATTTAAATATTAGTCAGAGATAACACAAGTAAACACAACATGCAGTTTTTATTATTAAGGGAAAACAAAATACAACCCCACAAGGCCCTGTGTGAAAAAGTGTTTGCCCCCCTGTTAAAACATAACTGTGGTTTATCACACCTGAGTTCAGTTTCTCTAGCCACATGCAGGCCTGATTACTGTCACACCTGTTCACAATCAAGTTATCACTTACATAAGACCTGACTGACAAAGTGAATTAGACCCAAAGATCCTCCAAAGCTACACATTATGCTGAGATCCAAAGAAATTCAGGAACAAATGAGAGAGAAAGTAATTGAGATCTATCAGTCTGGAAAAGGTTATAAAGCCATTTCTAAAGCTTTGGGACTCCAGCGAACCACAGTGAGAGCCATTATCCACAAATGTCCGGCCGACCAAAATTACCCCAAGAGCGCAGCGACGACTCAGCCAAGATGTCACAAAAGACCCCCAACAACATCCAAAGAACTGCAGGCCTCACTTGCCTCAGATAAGTTCAGTGTTCATGACTCCACCATAAGAAAGAGACTGGGCAAAAATGGCCTATGTGCAGCGATCTGTTCATGACCTCAAGCTGAAGGTAACTTGGGTTCTGCAGCAGTACAATGATCCAAAACACACCAGCAAGTCCACCTCTGAATGGCTGAAGAAAAACAAAATGAAGACTTTGGAGTGGCCTAGTCAAAGTCCTGACCTGAATCCTATTGAGATGCTGTGGCATGACCTTAAAAAAGTGGTTCATGCTCGAAAACCCTCCAATGTGGCTGAATTACAACAATTCTGCAAAGATGAGTGGACCAAAATTCCTCCACAGCGCCGCAAGTTATCGCAAACGCTTGATTGCATTTCTTACTGCTAAGGGTGGAACAACCAGTTATTAGGTTTAGGGGGCAAACACTTTTTCACACAGGACCATGTAGGTTTGGATTTTGTTTTCCCTTAATAATAAAAACCTACATTTAACAACTGCATGTTGTGTTTACTTGTATTATTTAAATTTGTTTGATGATCTGAAACATTAATGTGTGACAAACGTGCAAAAAAATACAAAATCAGTAAGGGGCAAACACTTTCACACCACTGTAGGTGTAGAAGTATATATGATGAGCATATGGAAATGTGTGTGTGTGTGTGCAGATATGGGTGCACAGCAGTCAGAATGCTAGTGGATATTTCTCTGTATTTGGAGAGGAGAATGTTCGCTTGGATCATTTTAGCGCCAGACTCAGTTTTGGAGACACACAAACTGTCTGGGCGAGAACCGGCTACCTCGGCTTCCTCCGCAGGACAGAACTTACCGACGCCAGTGGAGGTGAGTGTATCTAATTAACTGCACCCATCACACAGCCACCATTTGGGAAGTATTCAGACACTTGCTGTGTTGAGGCACGCAAATGTAACCTCAGCAACTTATTTAAACTGTAACAGAGCAGCGTAACAACCTTGGAGAAAGCCTGTACACCTTGTTCTGTATGCATGAGTTCACTGACACCCACGATTGGGTAATGTTACTGTGACTGACAGGGGAAAGAGAGTACGCCGTTCTGTTTACATCATTGTGACATGTGCATTTGTGTCTGGGAGATAAATAATGAACAGAACATCAAATACACAGAATGTCAGAACAGCGTGCTTTGGTACTAGATAAAATTCAAATGTTGTGAAAGTTCGAACGACCACAACACCGTTGTTTTTAATAATCTGATAATCAGATGTTTTTGCACGCTGTGTTTACTGGTTGCTTCAGTAATCACACAGTGTAAAATCACCCAAAGCATGTTGATTAGAATCCAGTTGATAAAGTAATTCTGCCACAACGGAGTTATTTTCCAGCAGGATAAAAATCCAAAAGGTCCAAATCCATAGAAAAAAAATGGATAAATTTCCACAGACCCACAGGATAACCTCTGACTTTGAGCTGATTCAATGGACCCTACAAGCATGGAGCTTGGATACTAGACAATCTGGAGAGATTGAATACTTTATTATTTTCTTATAAATCTATTTAAAGTATCTTTAACCAGGGTGCCAGTAATTCCGTAGCTGACTCTTTTATCTCTTATGAGTGAGTTCTGCTTTCTGCATTGTAATATGTTACCAGATACAGCTTTTCTATTTATTTATTTATTTATTTATTTATTTTTATTTACCTGTAGTGTTACAGGTTCGGTTGGATGAAATGCACCATGAAATGAATTAACAGTTTAAAACTTTGGCATTTCAAACCTCTCTGATATTGTGTGTAAACTCATTTTCTGTACATGTTTTCTTGTAGAGAGACACGATGCTCTGTATGTAGTGGGAGCACTGGACGAGGCAATGGAGCTTAGAGGGATGCAGTACCACCCCATTGACATAGAGACTTCCATCATCCGAACCCACAAGAGCATTACCGAGTGGTGAGTACAGTATGTGTGCCTCCACACATAAATGACCATTTCTAATAATACACAAACACAGAAGCATGTATATTAAAGTTTTAAACATGAAAGCATAGCGCGAAGGATGGCTTGGATCTCAATCGTGTCCTGATCTCCATTTCTGATTTTGTGTGTGTCAGTGCCGTGTTCACCTGGACTAAGCTCTTGGTTGTGGTGGTCGAGCTGGACGGTTCAGAGCAGGAGGCCCTGGACCTGGTTCCCATGGTAACCAACGTAGTTCTGGAGGAGCATTACCTCATCGTGGGTGTGGTGGTCGTCGTGGATACCGGCGTTATTCCAATTAACTCACGCGGAGAGAAACAGCGCATGCACCTGAGAGACGGCTTTCTCGCCGACCAGCTCGACCCCATATACGTCGCCTACAACATGTAGAAAAAAAGAACTCAAACACTTCCAAAAAAAACAGTTTAAACATGTAGAAAGACTCACAGCTGAGTGCATAGGCATGACCTAAAATGCAGAAAAGCAAACATTTCACCCTAAATATGGAAACCCACTGATAGAAACATGCACTTTCTCCAACACACTTCACATGTTTGAATTCAACATCATACAGTATAAATGGCTTAAAAATGTGTAGAAACACAAGCAAATTCATTTAATCTCGGAAGCTGAAAGCACTAACTGACGCAAATAGTTCAAAAGTGGCATCTCAAGTAAAAATACTGTAACCATCCACACACAAAGTAGGTATTTGATCACAGGGTTATTACCTGTCATCAGTCTGGAGTCCAACAGGTTGCACTTTTTTGCCTCTCCAGAAACACAGGAGATTATGCTTTATTTATTTCTTTTTTTTTAACTGCATGCAGCATTAATAGTTTCCAGTGACTACATTGAAGGACACAATGGAAAGAATGCACGTAATTTACTACATCAAGCCAATCCAAAAGTGTATCTTCAAAAATGGTTTATCAACCAAAATACTTATTCTAAGTAGCCAATAAGACAATTCTCACATTTCTGTAATAGATGATAGAGCCCATAATCAGGACGTGTGCTGATGCAATAGACAGGATTACAACGTTTCATGCAAAATCAAACGACATGCATAATCAAGCACTCACCCATATATGGGCTACGGCGCCTGTGTATATAAGGAACTTGGAGACGTATCTTAAATTTTCTTTGGTGTTTGTGTTTTGTTCATGTGCAATTCATTGTTTCGCTGGTGTCGCTTCATTTTGTTAATCCTGCAATATTTTCAAGTCAGGGAATTTTATAAGATATTTACTGTCAAGTCTGACATACTGCTCGTATCTGAAGGCTTGCTTTCTTTCTTTTTTCTTTCGTTTTTTTAATATTTGGTGTTGCAAAAGTAGCCGTTTTATACGAAGACATATCAAACAAAACATTTGAAATGACCTATTTTCCTTAACATGTTTTTAATGTGATTTGTGCACAGGTTGTTCTGTTTTGTCATCTCTTTATTTTATGCAGTAGCATAAGTTATTTTTCATGTTATCTTTTATATTTTTCTGTGTTTTTATGGTTTGGCATCTTGTGTGAATCATAACCAACACGCAGATACATACTGTACGTGTATATATTATGTATAGCTTGTGTTTATGAAGATGACAAAGCACTGCTTCCTCTTTGTTGTTGTATGTAACTACGGTGGAAAAAGAGAGAGGCTCCACAAAAAATAATGGGGAAGGAATAACAGTCAGAGAGGTGGAGATCACTGTGTGTGTAAATCCTGGTTCATTTTTATTTTCCCCTGTGTCTTAAACTTCCTGCAGGATTATGAGCTGTGGGTTCTGTCATTATGGTAAAAGCAGAAAAAAAGATGTCTTTTAAAATGTCAATAAAATATTTTCTATTATTCAGTAAAAGCAAGAAAACTGGTCCGTTTCTGGCATAATTGCCTCGGTTTAGATTATTTCAGTCTCTTTCTCATTCGTTTTTCATTTGTTTTAGAATTGCTTAAAAATGTAGGTAATAAAGGTTGGTCCATAATCCTGATTCTGAGATTATAGACTAGGAGGTAAGAATTGTTAATATGTTGTAGGTGAAATATTACTGAGGGCTGATTTTAGTCGTGTTCAGTTACTTTTCACTTGAATGACAATTCTAATTCCATTCAAATGTAAAACCTTTAAAGAAATGGGTAGATTTAGTAATGAGGTAGATTTGTGTCATTGGTCTAACAATAAATGTTGAATTTGAGGTTGAATTGTCATACATATGGGAGTATGTAATAATGGAAAAAGGGCCCAAGCCTCCTTCAAGAGCCCCATGAGAAACCCTGAAGGGTGTAAAGGGGTCACTGTCGTCCCAGGAGAAGGAGAAAGAGCCCTTAAACCTTCATCCCCTAATCCTAGTAGTGACATAGACTTGGGTCTAGCAATTTAAGGACAACGGTGAGCTCCAGTGTGGCAGATTTGTGAAGGTCATCAGTGGGAGTTTTGGTTTGGACTGAATGCAAATGAAGGTGTTTGAAACAAAGCAATACAGTCACATGATACAGTATCACTGGGAGTCTGACACTAATCTTGTTTCATGTAATTCTAATGCAACTCTATTTTCCCATGCTTACATCACAGAGCAGATCTTACACAGGACTTAAACAAACCAAGTCATTGTCCTGTAACACGTTTGTTCAATCAGATCACTTTGAATACTTTATTGCTAAAGATTGCATTCATTGGTAGCATTAATTTCGTGTGTTTCATCTGGTAATTGGAGTAAGAAAGAGTCATACACTGATTTACTCATTAATTTGCGCGCTCTGTGATCACACGGTGGCGCGCTATAACCGCAGTGCACGCGCTCGTGTGTAACTCGGTCTCCGGCCCTATTACTCACTGTATTACTCACGGCCCTATTATACACTGTATAATGAGATGGGGTTGGTCACCTCACGTGTCGTTTGGGCGTGTGCACTATGTTGGTGTGTGTTCGCCGCCCCGGGAACACGCGCGCGCGCGCCTGTGGCAGGACGTGTAGAGAGCGACGCCATGCTGCTAGAGCGCGCGCTTCCGTGCGAAAGGCAGATGTGTATGTGGATGTAGGTCACTTACTGAGACGTGGCAAAGCGCTCAGCGCCGCGAAAATGGCAGCCGAAAGTTTGTAACATTGAATAAGTAAGTAGCTGAAAATCCAAGCCCTTCCCTTGTAGTCAAGGTCAGCGGAGGGACGCTGCGTAGTTTAAAAAGCAGCCGAAAGTCATTTAATCATCTGCAGTCTCAGGAAGTGCCGGGCGTTATGAGCACAGAATAGTTTCCCAGGTCGTGTTTACTTTAACTAACTTATTATTTACGTTAACATACGGATTGTTAATGACTACAATGGCAAATGGATCGGATCCCAAACGGACCGGAGCTCAGGATCCGAACCCGAACCCACAGACACCAAGAACCAAGTCGGAGTCACTCTCGGACCTGGAGCCGTACAGCGAGCCGCAGACCGCCGTCACAGACGCCAAAAACACCGGGCTTAAATTCGCCAAGTCGTTCCTGCTGGTTTTCCCCGTTTATGTACTGGGTTACTTAGGGTTCAGTTTCAGTTGGATTCTCATCTCACTGGCTGTGCTGTTTTGGCTCAGACGGAACCAGGGGACGAGGTTTTCAGGAGTAAACAAAGCACTGGCCTTTTTAGAGCATGAAGAGCAAGAAGTGAAACAAACTTTACCAACTTCTGAGCTGCCGCAATGGGTGAGTGAGAGCTTTTAAATCTCACACACTGTTCAAGTTAGTGATCAGTGTGTGTATATCAGTGTGTGTGAGCAGTGTGTGTTACAGTGTGTGAGCAGTGTGTGTATCAGTGTATATCAGTGTGTGTGAGCAGTGTGTATCAGTGTGTGTATCAGTGTATATCAGTGTGTGTGAGCAGTGTGTATCAGTGTGTGTTACAGTGTGTGTATATCAGTGTGTGTGAGCAGTGTGTATCAGTGTGTGTTACAGTGTGTGAGCAGTGTGTGTATCAGTGTATATCAGTGTGTGTGAGCAGTGTGTGTATCAGTGTATATCAGTGTGTGTGAGCAGAGTGTTACATGTTAGAGTAAATCACCTCTCAGTGTTTGCAATCAGTGCAAAAATAAACTCTGTCCTAACCCTTAACCTATAAAAGCGACGCAATTACAAACCTGGTGATTTTGAGAGAAGTGCTGAATAGTCAGGTCTGTCTCAGCTGACCATGAACTGCTTTTTTCAGCAGTATTGTATTTGAAATCCCTGACCACTTTACAGTTTGGTACTCCTTAGCATATACACTGGGACTTTTTCCAGATATAATATGCTTATATATCTACCTAGAATGTAGATAATGTGTTTGTGCTTGTTTTTTTTATTTGTTTTATTTCTTAAGGAACCTCGTAGTGGGTTCTAATGGTGAAGGAGATTCATGTATTTATGTTAAATAGCATGTAGCTACATTTCTGTTCCCATAATTTTGAAGAGTGTGTGTGTGTGTGTGTGTGTGTGTGTGTGTGTGTGTGAGTGAGTGAGTGTGTGTGTGTGAGTGAGTGAGTGAGTGAGTGTGTGTGAGTGAGTGAGTGAGTGAGTGAGTGAGTGAGTGTGTGTGTGTGTGTGTGTGAGTAAGTGAGTGTGTGTGTGTGTGTGTGTGTGTGTGTGTGTGTGTGTGTGAGTGAGTGTGAGTAAGTGAGTGTGTGTGTGTGTGAGTAAGTGAGTGTGTGTGTGTGTGTGTGAGTGAGTGAGTGTGTGAGTGAGTGTGTGTGTGTGTGAGTAAGTGAGTGTGTGTGTGTGTGAGTGTGTGTGTGTGTGTGAGTAAGTGAGTGTGTGTGTGTGTGTGAGTGAGTGAGTGTGTGAGTAAGTGAGTGTGTGTGTGTGTGAGTAAGTGAGTGTGTGTGTGTGTTTTACTTGCAATCAATAAAAAAATTGGACAGAGATGTATGGTATACGAGGCAGTCATGGTGGCATAGTGGGTACCCTTGCTCCCATACACCTCCAGGGTCACCAGCTCGATCCATAGCTCAGGTTACTGTTTAATTGGAGGTTTGTCTGTTCTCTCCATATTAAAATAGGTTTTCTGGTTTTCTCCTACTGCCCCAAAACATGCTGATGGGTGGCTTGATTACACTAAATTGCCCATGCTTTGATTAACTTTATTCCCACTTCAAAGCCACCGTATAAGGTATAGGCTCCCAAGCCACTGAACAAGTGTGTGTGTATACTGTATGTATGTGTATGTAAC
This sequence comes from Tachysurus vachellii, assembly GCF_030014155.1. Taxonomy (NCBI): domain Eukaryota; kingdom Metazoa; phylum Chordata; class Actinopteri; order Siluriformes; family Bagridae; genus Tachysurus; species Tachysurus vachellii. The sequence continues at coordinate 11,904,698 of NC_083460.1, forward strand.
TTTTCACCTATCCAATGCTGCACTGAGACCAAAGACCAAATCTGACTCTTTGAGTCCATTTTTATGGCATGTTAGTTGATGGTGTGAAACTTTTCTTTATCTCGGCATTTGCTGCTCAAACTTTTTGTATGCCAAGTCAAGTGAACATTTGCAGTTTGACTGACAGAAGCCAGAACGTGTTGTCCAGTTAATGTTGGACTATTTAAATGCAGCATTGTTATGGTATTGAATTGGTTACTGTCTTTGTAGTATTGAAAATGTGTAGAAGATTTGATTCCTTGTTGTCTACCTCTATTGTCATTTTTGCGTAACCTGGCAACAGGAGCCAGAAGTGTACACAAGGGATTAGTATCGAGTATCAGCCAATGCCAGAACTTTTGAGAAGGACGAAAATTCTTACTAAGGTACATACTTAGTGAGGCTGTATTTATACAACGTACCACTTCTCTTTCATTTCTTTCTAGTACATAGTTATTCTCTATGAACCAGGAATGGGCATTAGATCAAGACACCTTAAGTAATCCATTCAGGTTACATCAGGAAACATAATCTTTTACTGAGGTTAAATAATCTTAATCATAATTGCATTAATAAATTCTATTAATTGGAAAGTTCAGCAGTGGAGATAATCAGCCTTGAGTTAGAGACTGTATCTGCATTTGTGTTTCTATGTGTGTTAAACCAAGTCAACAGTAGCACAGGTCCGTATAGGAAGTCGTGGCCACACTAAGGTACTCTAAGGGAAATATACAGTTGGCAAATTAAGTACGTATTTTATTCCTTTTATGTCTCAGCAATGCAGATCTCATATGAACAACAAATTGCTATCTTCAATCTACCTCATGGTGGAAATGAATTTAACCACTATGACTGCAGTTAATGGAGACCTTAAATAAAACTGTAAGTCGTGTAAAAATGTTAGGAATTGTATATGAATACATAGTTGATGTCTTATTTTCTGCACAGTGTGACACATTCTTTCCTCATTAGCAAGACCTTACAATATGAACGGACAAGTTTTGCGAGTTTTAATTGTTTACAAGTGTCATAGTGTAATATATATATAATATATAAAAGCCATAAAATCAGGTAAAGACTCAGTTCACTGGTCCCTAATCCAGCTTTACGTGAAGAAATTATTTGTTGGTCAGTCTTCTGTAAAACTATTGGAACAAGGCCAATTCATATGATTTTTTTTTCCTGTAGAATGAAGACATTTGGGTTTGAGACCAAAAGAGGTATTTGATAAGAGAGTTTTCACTTCCTGATATTTATATGTAGACATGTTTAAAGGCTTAGAACCACATCATTTTTGGTGAGCAGAAATATAGGAACATGTGACTGACAGGCATTTCGTGTTACTCCTGTTAGAATGAATGTCTATTCATGGATTTAGCCTTTAGTTTCAGTTATGAGGACTGCATTTGTTGTTAAAATGATAAGCATGCATGAAACCCAGAGAGCTATCGGAGGCATTGCACAATCATTTGACATCCAACACAACAATCTAAAAGGTCTGGAAAACAAAAAGAAACCAAATATTTTAATTCACAAACAAGTTCAAGGATGAGCAACAAATATTTTGGAACCAAGATTAAACTCCGCCAGAGTGAAGGAAGGGCCAAAGTGTGGAGGACGAAAGAATCAGCTCATATATAAAGATCCTTTTACAGCATTTGGCAGAAGCCAAATTACATTTATCTCATTTATACCTTATTTACATTAAATCTCATTACTCTTAACCTAATCAGCTTTCACCTCCTGAAAAGGAGACTAAAGGGAGAACCCCCTCAAAGCTAACAACAACTGAAAGGGTCCGTGGTAAAGCCTGGAAGAGCTTCACAAATGAAGAATTCAACAGCTTGGCGATGTTATTAGGTCAGAGGCTAAATGCATTTTTTGCATGCAAGAAGAGACCTGCAACCAAATAAAATGTTATTTACTTTCATTTACTTGAAGACCTGTACTTTGGTTTGACTAAAAGGTTTGTGGTCTGATACAAAATGTTATGGGTTTTTTTTTGTTGTTGTTAACCTCAAACTCAATGTCTTTGGTACAAAATAATAAATCTGCCTTGCCATTCCAATAGTTTTGGAGGAGACTATTTTTGTAGTTAGCAGAAGTGATGGCCTTAGGTGTTTATAGGTGCAGTATTTTTATTTTTTTTTAAATTCACTTTAGACTTAGATGGACTCAGTTTGTTTAGCTTGTTCAATTGGCAAGCTAGAGTTCAGTAGTCATCCCTGGACAGTGTTATCCGTGACTTTGCAGTATGAGCTCATAGAATAGAGTTTAGTTCATTGTATTCTTTATTATTTCAGCAACATGCCTTTGGCAAGTTCACAAAATTCAGGTGAGATTATTCCCTGAAGCAAGGGATTTCATGGAAAATACAATTTTATGGTGTCCATGCAGGATCGTAAACATCAGCAGGGTGAGTCACGAGTTCTGACAGAAGTAACATGATCAATGCTGAAGTAATCAGACTAGTCTAGATGGTGAGAGGAGCCGGGTTTAACCATGGCAAAGATAAACATGCAGAGTTAGAAGATAATATGCTTTTTTTTAGTATATTTTGTTAGTATGTATACATTTTGGCTACCACCACCTTATATCAAAACTCAAATATATAAGCTATACAGTACATGTCCTCAAGCAGGAGAAGTAGTTACTGCACACGGCCATAAGAGTCATGAGTTATTTGTCATTAGCTAGTGTGAGCACAGGGTTAAGAAGTTTTACCATTCGAACTTGCCAACCATTGTCAGCTTTTCCACTTCACAGTTGTCTTCTATTTCTGGAGACCTGCTGTGCTGTGCTGCGTTTGTGTGTGTGTGCAAGCTGAAGTGAGTTACAATGTGGAGGAGAGTTGTCAGACTCTATTTCTTACAGTAACTTTCAGTGTATGATCTACAGCCAGATATTACCTTGGCTATATAAATAAATACAGATTGAGCTACTCTTGAATCTTAAGGCCTAGTGACACTCTGAATTATGTAACTACAGGTGGTGGTTGACAGAATCTAGACTTGATCTTTCAGGTGTCGATATTAACTAGGCTAAACAAACTTGGCTTGCTTTTCCACCAAAGATTAAATGTGAATGAAACATTTTGTGAAACAGGCTTGAATATGCTTTGTTTATATAAATGCTGTTTTAAGAAAATCGGAGGAAATTGCAGTGTTTTGATTGTGAGATCTCCCCTCCCTTACATCAGTAGAGTTGAGTTATTGATGGAAAAAGAAGACAAGGAAGCAGAGAGGAAAGAATGTGTGCAGTATAGGTATGACATCATCAGGGTGTTCCCTTTTGAGCATTTCTAAAGCAAGAGCCTGAAAATAGAACGTTCTCGCTGTCGTTCTGTCTGACCTTGCTCTATTCCTGGGAATCTGCTAATGATATTAGCTTGGGCTTACACCAGATGTTTCTGAAAATAAAAGGGATCTGATTATAGATAATGATACTGTAGGATTTCTTTTTTTTTTTTTTTTTAATTATCTGGATTATTGTTCATGCTCAGACCAGTGGAACTGAAAATGCCTCCATGCATTCCAGTGATCTTTAATCAGCAGCTGTACACAAAACTGTAGTGCACATTTCCAGTCAAACCTGCCGAGTGTGGAATTTTTTCTGCTTCAACATTTAATAACAAACAGGTGTGTTCCGAACAAGCCGTTTTAAGCAGTTCATCGAGTGTCAGGAGTGGCAAAATCAGCCCCTGGAGTTTCACAACACTACAGAGACGTCTTTCGTCTCACTATTCGTTTTTTTTTTTGGTAATTCGGTAACAGGTCGACACTGGTGTGTTGCATAAAATCCTAGCTAGCATGTAGAATGCCAATAGCTAATGCTCTTTTGCACTAGCTCAACAATGTCGTCTGTCAGCATTAGTTTACAACTCGGTTCACCAGGATTTTCAGTTTCTTCCTGGTTTATTCAGATATGTACGTACTTTAGCTGACTTAAGGAAGACACTTTTACCATAGCTAGGATCCCCATTAATGAATTTCAGCTTAGTTTTGCATAGAATTTAATACTGTTTGGACAAATCATAAACGTGTGTATAAGTATGGCTGTGATGTGCTTACCCAGGCCATGTTTGAAATGGACTACACTCCTTTTCTGTTTCTGATGTAGCCCATTGTATTACAAAGTCATTATTTAGCCTCCATATCTTTATTTTCTGTTGACTTTTCACAGTAAGATATCAATGCATAGCAAGTTTTTGTTTTTTTTTAGTAAGAGGTCTTCCTTTTTGCTCATTTTTAGTGTCTTCACACACCTCCATGTATCAGTGCTGACTCTGAAGATCTGTAAACGGTGGACCTAAATGAATATATCTAGTAAAATGGTTCCACCTCCTGCCAGATGGGATTGAGATGATTGGGAATCAGTAAAGCATGACATAATTAAATTTGTCACTGGGAATAAGGAGAAAAATAAAGAAGTGAACAAAGGCAGTATTGTGGACATTAAAACATTTATTTGTGTGTTGAAATCTTATGACATACCAATGGGATCAAATCATCAGAGCCATTAAAGGCATTGTTAAGGGCTGAGCAGGAACCAGATGAAGAATCTAAATCTGTATGGCTCATAACACATACCAGTGAGTGTGAGTAACCACAAGAGGTTAGAATGGTTAACTAGGTAACTAGTCAGACTGTTAATAAAATGGTGTATTGTATTGTTCAAGACGAGGATCTCTATTCGTTACATCAGAGTATAAAGCAATACATTCAGTGTACTGCATAATAACGTAAAAAATACTTAAAGATCGCCAACAACACCCCAATGGACAGGACATCTTTCATATGTCTTGGAGCCCACGTTGTGTGATTTATTTTTATTTATTAATGCTAGCCATTTCCTATTTAACATCATTTGGCGTCGAGTTGGAAAACGCTTACCTTACGGGTTAGAAAAACTGCTAATGTTCCATTTGAGACCCTTCTAATCTTCATACACTAGACCAGGGGTGGCCAACCAGCGGCTCTTTGCCCGGTTTCATGTGGCTCTTACGTTCATATCGAAGTTTGTATTTGTGTCTTTTTAATATTCCTGTTCGCTTCGCTTGAGTTCAATACGGTATTTTCGTCAAACGCGCATGTGAGTGGGATGAAAATACCTCAAAGTTTCCCAGTATGTGCAAGATGATTTGAGTAAACAGTTTGTGTAAATTTTGCTCTTAAAATGGCAGGGGGAAAAAAAGGTGATGTTCATGTGTGCCCATTAGTGATGTGCGGTTCGGTTTTTTTCCAACCCGCGGGTCCCGCTTTTATGAAATTATTGGCCCGCCCCAGCCCGCCCCGCGCCACTGTTTTTATTTTTACAACCCGCCCCGCACCCGCGACCATTATATAGACACATTGTAATGTAAATGAAAGCAGGTTTTATTTCACCATAGAAACCAGCATGGTCCTATTAAGACCAAAATATAAACATTTTCAACATTTACAAAGCATCGTTTGTAATTATCTCTATAGAAGACCTATAAATAAACACCTATAGGTCTATCACATTACAGTAGCCTATTTTAAAACAGAAAAAGGCTCAAACAAAATCTAGATCAGATTTTTATAGGCATACAGTTTACAGCCTATGCTACATAAACACTGAACTTTTGTTTTATTTAACACACGGAAATGTTCATTTAGCGTTTTTACGTTCACTGTGCAAAAAAAGAATTGCACCCCCCCCCCCCCCCGGACATGCTGGAAGTGCCCGTTTTGTGGCTCTCGTTGTTTGTATATTTTTTCACACGAGTTGCACTTAACGTATAGCCGATACTGCTGTTGTCTCCTGCTGCAACAATTTCTGAAACCGTTCCCAAACATTAGATTTTGCAGATTTACCTTCTTTTCTTCGGATTTTGTAAATTCCCGACCTTGATTTCACTCGCACTTCGTCTTCCATTTTAATTATCTGCTTTATTGTTGTGGCGGGAGCTGATTGGCGCTTTCATGACGCGAAGCCAAAGATTTGGGGTCGTCACGCAAGTTACGTTGCTACGTAGGCCTACGTATTGTAACCTTATCAAAGAATCACATAAAATATAAAAATATATATTCCAAAATATTTTATTTTTATATTTTGCTTTTAATGACCCGCCCCAACCCGCCCCGCAGTAAAGTGACAATTTTTTTTACCCGCCCCAACCCGACCCCCAGTTTTGTTTTTTATCATTAAAAATCACCTTATTTTTTCCTTTAATATAATTGCATAGTAACATTTCATGTAAATATTCTTTGTGTATCAAATTGAGAGACTAACCACAGATGTATTGCAGTGCTCTGGCCATCTATTTTTCCTAGCAAAGCCCAAGAGTTCCAAATATAACTGATAGCAACATATTCTCACTGTCATGTCCATGCTTCTGCTCTAACATCTCACCATGTCAGTGTGTGAAATTAGATGGCCACACACACACACACACACACACACACACACTCATTATAGAGGAAGCATTTACTAGCTGAATGGATAAGGCAGTTATTTTCCATTGAATATTGACATTTTTATTAAATTGAAAATGTAAGCTTTTGGAGTCCAATTAGCAACCTTTACAAGACAAAAACATTACTGTAGCATGTTCAGCAGATACATTTAAAACATTTATTGTTCATGTTTTCAGTATTGTGGACATGTCGGTTATTGTGTGGAATCCGCACCCATCCTGTGTGTGTGTGTGTGCGTGCGTGCGTGTGACACATGAAGAGTTTAGTTTTTTATTTTGTTTTGCATGTAAAGATTATGTTCTGTAAATCCTCAGGAGCCTTTTGAGTTGTAAATGCAACAATAATAATATAGGAAAATGTCCACATACACAGATGAAAACATCATCTTTGTTTATTAAGTGGTGTGGGCAAGAAAATATGTTGAGTATATGTTAACAAGTGATGAGCATGAACTAATTACTTAAAAAAATAATGCCACATCCTTTCAGGGGCTCCCTACCCTGAGCTGCTCCCTACCCTGAGCACCACTGAGCTGCTCCCTACCCTGAGCACCACTGAGCTGCTCCTTACCCTGAGTACCACTGAGCTGCTCCCTACCCTGAGCACCACTGAGCTGCTCCTTACCCTGAGTACCACTGAGCTGCTCCTTTCTCTGAGCACCACTGAGCTGCTCCTTTTTCTGAGCACTTCAGAGCTACTCTGGGCACCACTGAGCCACCCCTTCCCCTGAGAGCCACTGAGCTACCTTTTCCCTCGGGCACCACTGAGCCACCCCTTCCCTTGAGAGCCACTGAGTCACCCCTTCCCCTGAGAGCCACTGAGCTACCTTTTCCCTCGGGTGCCAGTGAGTCAGTAGATTTTCAATCGGTCCAGTATAGAATGTACTTGGGTGCACTCGGGAGATCCTGAATATCCTCAGCAGTTTCTGGTGGCCCAAGAAAGAATTAACTAGCTGTATTAATTATCTTAGATGGAACAGGTTTTGTTTCACTACAGCGGAGAGCTTCTGTTTAGCTAAAAGTAAAATTCATTGTTGTTTTTATTGTTTCTGAATCACTCGTTGTCCGTGATCATCATCAGGAATGCACTGTAAGAGCCGGTATCACTCACCTAAGATTGTTGTTTTTTCTAACCTAGCCTGGGTTAGCTGCAGTGTTGATTGCTGGTATCCAGTACCAGTGTCAATATCGTTGCATCCCTAGCTTTCAGGAAATGCTAATAACTTTCCATGATGTCCATTGAAGAAGTGCACTATAAGGAACACAATGAATCAAAGTTACACTAAAAATGCCCTAAGTTTAAATGGAAAAACTTGCCCTAAAACAATCATTCTCAATATTTCTATTAAATAACCAATAAATTGTTAGCAACATACATCAGTGTCTTGTGAAAAAGTCCTATGTGTTTATAATTAACTATAAATGTGGGCAAGCTACAAGTGAATGAATATATTAAGTATTCTTTAAAAGTTTTCTATATTTGTTTGTTTTCTGGTCGTTAAAATTTCTGTTTGAATAGAATCACATACATTTTTCACCTTCTCAAAAAAACAGTTTGTTTCTTTTAGGCATTTCACTGCGTGTGTGATGTTATTTTGTATATCTAAATGACTTCCTACAATTACATAAAGTGGCTTTTCCTGTCTGAGAGAAAGTAGAAAGAGGCTCATTTCATAGTTTACGTCTTTACAATTTTACAGAATAGCATGGACATTTATGCTTCTTCACTGTTATAACATGATATGTTCTTGGGTTGCAGGTTCATTTTCCTGATGTGGAGAGAGTGGAATGGCTCAATAAGGTGTGTGACACTATTGTATTTAATGTACCTTTTAATGTAATCACTACCAGATTATTCTAAACTTGATACGAAAAAGACACATGAAGCTGAATGAAAAGTCTGTATTGTTTTATCTTACTGTAAATCTGAATCTTTGATAGTAGGTATGCTGTTTATGTCTCAAGATTCACCTGCATTTCTAGCAGGAACACACACACACACACACACACACACACACACACACATGATCTTTCTAACTGACTGTTAAAAATAACAATGAAATATTTAATAATTTGATCCTTTTTGACCTTTGATCCATATTTAAATTAAGCACCACATTACACTGCCGCAGATGCATCTAGATTCGGTTGTATTGTGTTTTCTTTTCAGTCTATTCATGGTTTTGAAAACTGCCCCACTGACCAAAAGCATCTTGAAATATGACAAAATCTCATTTGCACATATCTGAAACAAATCGCTATGCATTTGAAGATTTCATTACACCGTGTCTGTTATTTTACTTGCTAGATAACTGGTTCATATGGCTTTTATATCTACTGCCAGACTAACATGAGTCAAGTTGTCTAATCAGGATAAAGACAAAATATTAAAGTGGAAGCATGCACTGTGTTAAGCTATTCTTCTGCATTGTTGTTTAAAAAGGAGATCCAAATAGCCAAAGCTTCTTGTGTTTCTGATGCGATCTCTAGGCTCTAGTGAATGAACTCTTTATCTGTTGCTCATGCAGCTTCACAGTAAATGAGATTACACTTTATAAAAACAACCTATGACACAAATGTCCACAGCTCTTACCAGCTGTGGCTTTTTGAGTAGCTCAGTGGGGATTTTGTAACTTTCCACTAAACTTTATTATAGAAGCTACTTAGACTATCGCTTTAATAGGAAAACCTCAACTTCAAAATGTGATCTCTGTGCGATTGTTGGTGCCAGATGGATTGGGCTGGATTAAATATTTCAGAAACTGCTGACCTCCTGGGATTTTCTCCAGGCCTGTTTAGAGTTTAACTGCAGATTAGCAACAGAAGATAACGTTGGGTCTCATGCCTGTAAGACTGGTTTTAGTTAATCGGTGCTCACTGTAGCTGCAGATTCCTGTTCATGGTTGTCAGAAGTGGAAACTGATGTAGACTTCTGCTGTTGTAGACCATCTGCCTGAATGGTTTCTGCTCACCACAGATATAAAGAGGGGTTGCCTAAGATACTATTGCCTTCTAGTCAGCTCAAGCTAGTCTAGTCATTCTCCTTTGAACTCTCTCGTGACAAGTATTTACACCCACAGAACTGGCATTCACTGCTTTTTGCCTGCAGCACTCTCTATAGAGTCTTGCACCAACAACCAGGTCAAAAGTCACTGAAATCACATTTCTCCCCATTCTGATGTTTGATGTTAACATTAACTAAAGCTCTTTACTTGTATCTGCAAGATTTGTGTATTGAGCTGATGTCACATAATTGGTTAGAATAAAATTATTTGGTGATGGAGTCCCATTTTAAGTAAGAAGATAAATATTTTCAATTTTAAAATGTACAAATAGCTCAATAAACTATTTTTCTCTTTCTCTCTCTCTCTCTCTTCCATACACACACACACGCGCACACGCAAAGAAATTACTGAATAGGTTTGCTTAATGTTAGTTCAACAGTTAAATTCTCTGTGGATTAATACTCATATACTGACCCCACTCTACCTTTCCTTAACTTTGCCTCATTTTCATTCATCTTCCTCAGACAGTTCATCAAATGTGGCCATATATTTGTCAGTTTGTCGAGAAACTCTTCCGTGAGACCATCGAGCCATCCATCAAAGGAGCCAATGCTCACCTCAGCTCCTTCTGCTTCTCCAAGATTGACATGGGGGACAAGGTCTTCACACACTTCCTCACTTCCTCTATTAATTGCTTATTACCCAGATACAATTTAATAATGTCAAGAAAGTCTAGAATTTTATGCTTAGAATGTGTTCCACACACACACACAAACACAAGGTTGAAAGCTGTTTTGTTAATACTAAAAGCACTAAACAAATAAGACTGAACTGAAGTAAATATATATTTGCCAAGTGCAGCTCCTGAAATATGTCTCTGCAGTATTTTAGTGTTTAATATTTTTTTTGCAGGAACACTGCAAGAACACAATTGACTGGCTGGTTAATTTATCTCATTTGGATCATAAATAATTAATGGGACAGTGTATGTGAGCACCAAGACTGGGAAACATACTATACTTTATAGTGTATTGTTCAAGATGCATAAACGCAATTCTAGAAAAATGCAAATGCAAGCTGCATAAGCAAATTAGGGACACAGGGTTGATCTGCTGCAGTGCTTTAGGAGTTGATGGTGTTTTCTTTCTTTCTCCATCTGTCATTTTAAGTTTTCGCTCATGCTTGTTTCCATTTTGTCCACTCTCTCTGCAGGCCCTGAGAGTGAATGGAGTGAAGGTTTACACTGAGAATGTAGACAAACGACAGATTATCATGGACCTACAAATCAGGTGAAATGCATGATGCGGGTTGTATTAGTTTAGTGATGCGTCGTTGTTTATAAGTGTCTAAACGTTATTCAGATTTGTTTATTCATGTAACATGTAATATGACATTACATTGTATTTGTGTAGCTTTGTTGGAAACACTGAGATCGATGTGGAGATTAAGAAATATTACTGCAGAGCAGGCATCAACAGTATCCAGGTAAATATGACACATTTTCCCAAGGTCGGTCTCTCTCTCTCTCTCTCTCTCTCTCTCTCTCTCTCTCTCTCTCTCTCTCTCTCTCTCTCTCTCTCTCTCTCTCTCTCTCTCTCTCTCTCTCTCTCTCTCTCTCTCTCTCTCTCTCTCTCTGAGAGAACTGCATTGTGGTTTTTGCACAGAAAGAGGTTATTTCTTCAAGCTAATACATTTTCTTTGGTCATGTACAGTGGTCTGTTTTTGCCACAGATATGAATTATACCTGGCTGGAGGTCAGACGACAAGGAGATTTTGTTTGTAAGGAGATTGGGATTAATCCAGCAGTTAATCATTGTTAGGAGTTTCCACCTTCATGTAATTTCTGTACAATATATTGATCCAGACATAATAGCAATTAAATTACTTTAAATAAAACGTTTGTTTCTGAGTCTGAGCTGCTTTTCCAGCTTATGGGTGTAATCTGAAATCATACAGGCCTTCTAGCCATGGTCTAATTTACAAGAAATCAGTATGGGAATCAATAGCTTATGCAAGAACGATTGCAATAGCTTCAGACTCAGTACTCACACTGATGTGGATTCATGAAACAAGCTGATACACGTACTTTATAACAACTGTACCCATCTCACTTGAAGCTACTAATGAGGGAAAAACAAATCCACCAGTCTAAAAATAGAAGAGTTTTACTTCTAAGCACTTCTACTGTCTTTTATCATAAAATAAACTTCCCTGGAGCTTCACTTTTAACTGCTAAATAACAAAACTGTTACTTGATCCATATATTGTAAGACTTGCATTATACAGACATCCACCCAGCTGACACTATGTGAAATAATAAAGAATTATTACATTTTTGGTCAATCAATTTTAAGAATTCAGTCCCTCTTTTATGGATTACTACATGTTTTTAATGGGGGAAAATGTCACTTGCTGTAAAGTGGTCCTTAACAAATGTAAATGTAATTAATAATTAGCTCATGTTTTGTTTGTCATTTGTCTTTAGCTTCATGGGATGTTGAGAGTCATCATGGAGCCTCTGCTGGGAGACATGCCTCTGATTGGAGAACTATCTGTTTTCTTCCTCAAAAAACCCGTAAGACTCTGACACACGCACGCGCACACACACACACACACTATTAGATTAGACACAGTAGTGAGAGTCAGCCTACACAAACGCATACATGCACATCAGAATCAGGTTTATTGGCCAAGTGTGTTGACACACACAAGTAATTTGGTTCCAGCAGTTTGTGACTCTCAAAAGTACAGACATAAATAACACTATACTATACAAGATAATACAGACTATACTGTACAAGACAAAGACGCATCTCTTTTATTAACAGATAAAGGATCAAAGTGAGCTGAATTTGTTATTAAAAAAAAAACAAGACATTCTATTCCAGTTTTAGTCTCCCTTCAATGTCCATTCGTCTGAGAAGGCTTTTTCCTGGTTGAGTTGCTAACAGTAAGTGTTCCAGTTCATCCTAGAGGTGTTCAGTGGGGTTGAAGTCACAAGACCGTCCTCTCCAAATTTGGAATGTCTCTGTAGCACTGGCTTTGTGCACAGGGGCATTGTCATGCTACAGGTTTATTCCTCTTAGTTAAAGTGAAGGGAAACTGTAATACTACACCATACAAAGACGTTCTATACAATTGTGTGTTTCCAAATCTGCGGTAACATTTTGGAGAAGACACACCTATGGGTGTGATGGTCAGGTGTTCCCAACTTTTAACTACATAGTGTATATATATTGCATCAGGAAAAACTATATGGACGTGTCCCTGGTATCTAAGAAAGATTGCTTCTGTTTAACTTTGGGATGTTTCCTCAGGTATTTGGGTGTGACAGGAATGAGTATACACGAAAATGCTGTAGTGTGGTATACCTGGTTTCTGTGGCACATACACACCCTCAGCCATATTCCTCATCATCAAAGTAGTGTGTTTTTACCTCACACCATGATCCTGATCAGTGAGGTTTAAAAGACGGGAAGCTAAAATCGTATATATCTCTCAACAGACCGATAATGAAACGATTATGGTTGAGCAGTGCATTATATCGCAAGGACTCGTCAATGCCATAAGTAAGAATGATCTTATCTCACACAAACACATCCAAGCTTCCAGGATTAAGATTTTTAAGTCTGTAATAATTTTCTGGGTTTATGCTGTGTTTTCTCTAATTAACAAGGAGTAGAGCTGGAAGCTTAGTCCAATGACTGTATTTCACATGCATCTTCTCAATGAGAGATATTGACATATAATGGATGTGTGGGTTAAAAAATAACCAGCCCAAATAAAGATCTGCTCTAGAGGACGTTCCACTCCGTTTTATCACCTGACATGGCTATCATTGACTGCATGGACTAGAGGGAAACTCACTTCTTCATATGATTGTCAGTTTCTCTTCTTTGGTGGTGATGTATTTCCACAAAAGCTCCAAAATGCTTTGTTTTTAACAGTTGCTAATATGTGATAACGTTATGTGGATTACAATAAAGGAGACATGTCTCTGTTAGCCAGGTTGTGCCAGCTACCTCCTGATCACACCAGCTCCAGTCTCAAATCACATTTATAGTGACATCAGCTTTCATCCTTGAGATCCAATTTACCCCCAGAACTAAAGAAAGCTAATCTGATTGTCTGCACAAACTGCAACCAATCAAAGCTAGAAAGACAAATCAAAGACTACATCTTGGATTTTGGGGTTCTTGGTCATTTTACTGTTTCGAATATGCAAAAAAAACTGAACAGTCATGTAATAAGAAATGTAAACAAAACATCATCAGCATCACTGATGAAGCAAATCCTCACTCACGATCTGAGTAATCAGCCAGTTGACAAACCATGGACACTGGGATGAATTTCAGTGGCCTGATGATGATGGAATTAATAATAACTTTGTAAGGAGGAAGTTACTTCTTTACATTTCTGCCATTTAGTAGACACTCTTATCCAGAGTGACTTAGTTTTTTTTATTTCAATTTATACAATTGAGCAATTGAAGGTTAAGGGCCTTGCTCAGGAGCCCAGCAGTGGCACTTTGGTGGACCTGGGATTCGAACTCACGACCTTCCGATCGGTAGTCCAACACCTTAACTGCTAGGCTGAGGCTACCACATCCCACATCCCCTCTTCTATAGTCAGACACCACTCACTCTCACTCACTCATTTTCTACCGCTTATCCGAACTACCTCGGGTCACGGGGAGCCTGTGCCTATCTCAGGCGTCATCAGGCATCAAGGCAGGATACACCCTGGACGGAGTGCCAACCCATCGCAGGACACACACACACACTCTCATTCATTCACGCAATCACACACTACGGACAATTTTCCAGAGATGCCAATCAAACTACCATGCATGTCTTTGGACTGGGGGAGGAAACCGGAGTTCCTCCGGCTACTCCGGTTTCCTCCCCCAGTCCAAAGACATGCATGGTATGGCACAGGGAGAACATGCAAACTGCACACACACAAGGTGGAGGCGGGAATCGAACCCCCAACCCTGGAGGTGTGAGGCGAACGTGCTAACCACTAAGCCACCGTACCCCCCCTTAGTCAGACACCATTCTCTCTCTCTCTCTCATTTTCTACCGCTTATCCGAACTACCTCGGGTCACGGGGAGCCTGTGCCTATCTCAGGCGTCATCGGGCATCAAGGCAGGATACACCCTGGATGGAGTGCCAACCCATCGCAGGGCACACACACACTCTCATTCAGACACCATTCTTTTCCCATTAATTAATGGGGCCTCTGTTCTCAGAAATCAAACATTTGTGCTGGTTGAAGGCACAAACACTACCAACAGGTTCGACATTATGGGGGCGGGGTGTTTTTTATTTTGTGTAATTCTGTCTTTGCTGTATTCCATGTTGTGCAGTGTTGTGCTAGACTTTTCCATTTGTAATCACCATCCAGTAATAACCTCTTCAGTGTTCTGTGCCGTCTCTGCGGAAACAGCCTGACCGTCGCAGACATGCCCATGTTTGGTGAAGAATGTTTTGCTGTGTGTGTGTTCGTGTATGTGTGTGTGTCTGTTTTGTTTCATCCCTGCCCTAAGGGATTGGGTGTTTATCTACTATATAACAAATTAGGGTGTGGCACAAATGTTGGGCTGTGTTTAGCTGTGTGCAATAAGAACATTTCATAAGCAAAAAGAGTTTTAATTAAGAGAGATTATAGCAAGAATTAGTTTATTTGGAGAATTTTAATGAGTTGATGTTTGGTTTTTACACAAGAGTGTGTTTAATGTTCAGTGTAATATTTAGCTGTGGACGTGTTATTAGTTGTTTGTTTGGTTTGAGGTCATTTCTGGCAGCGTTTTCTGTGTTTCGACATAGTAACTCACACAGCTCTCCTTGTTTCCTTGCCAAAGACACTGGACTTCTGTCTGTACCTTAGCGAGTATGTTTTTTGTTTTTTTTCCTGATGACTACAAGAATGTCTACACGAGCATTACGTCACTTAAAGTTCCTAACTGTTTCTCTTTATTTGTGAAACTGTGAAGAAGAACCATTAACATGGAGTTTGTTACAAGTGAAGGCAGGTTTGACATCCTGTTTATTAGCTTTTCGTTTTTGTTCTCATGCAGTGGGATTTCAGCTGTGAGGTTAGCATGCAGACTAGTTTTACTGTCTTGAAAATGGGTCACGTACATTAATATTAAGGTCACGTACACGTTCACTTGGTGCTCATGTGGCACATTTACAGTTTTCAGTCATTTATGATCACTAGCTGCTTTATCCTGGTCAGAGTCACTCATATATTGACAAATAGATCCAAGTAATCAATACCCTCCCTGACAAAAGTCTTGTCACCTATCCAAGTTGTAGGGACAACAAATACTAACTTGACTTCTAGTTGATCATTTGGAATTAGAAGTGGCTTATATGAAAGGCAAAGGCCTCTAGATTAAGCTTACTGTATTTTACCAAAATAAAATCTTATCATGATTTTTAATTATTCAATTAGGACAGAAATGTCAGACTTTGCTTAGACAAAAGTCTTGTCACTTAACAGAAATAATGTACGGAACATAAAGTGATGGTGTAGTGGAAAAAGAATTAATATTGTGTATGACTCCCATGAGCTTGGAGGACTGCATCCATACGTCTCGGCAATGACTCAAATAACTTATTAATAAAGTCATCTGGAATGGCAAAAAAAAGCATTCTTGCAGGACTCCCAGAGTTCATTAAGATTCTTTGGTTTCATCTTCAATGCCTCCTTCTTCATCTTACCCCAGACATCCTCAATAATGTTCATGTCTGGTGACTGGGCTGGCCAATCCTGGAGCACCTTGACCTTCTATGCTTTCAGGAACTTTGATGTGGTGGCTGAAGTATGAGAAGGAGCGCTATCCTGCTGAAGAATTTGCCCTCTCCTGTGGTATGTAATGGGCAGCAAGAATGTCTTGATACTGAATGAAACCCCAAACCATGATTTTTGCTCCACAGAACTTGACTGTTTTCTGTGTGAACCATGTGGGTTCCAATAGGTCTTCTGCAGTATTTGCGACAATTGGGATGCAGTTCAATAGATGATTCATCGGAAAAATCAAACATCTGCCACTTTTCCACAGTCCATCCTTCCTGCAAGCTATGGGCCTTGGCAAATGCAACACAATTTTTTAGTTGTCTTCTGTTTAATGCTGATTTCTGGTGACCAGTTGTTATGTAGCTCTGCTGCAGTTGAAAAAGGGCTGGCCCTGGACTGTCAAACCAACAAACGGTCCTCTCGAACAGTTGTCTTACAGGTCTGCCTGACCTGGGCCTGTCATTAACTTCTGGTTTCTTCAAATCTTTTTCTTATCCTCTCCACTTGAGGTTTAGATACATTAAAGATTTAGCAGGAGACAGGAGACTTGGTCTTCAGGCTCTTGATGATCAGCACTTTGGTCTGTGGTTGAATCTTTGACATTCTGTCAGAGGTCAGGATGCATTTCAAATGAAGGTTGGGTATGCTGGGGTTCTACTTCTACACACCTGGGAATGTGTTACAGTATTTATCACAGGTGACGCTCTAATCTGTAATTGGTTGAATCGTTTAAAGATGTGACTAGACTTTTGTCTAAGCAAAGTCTGACCTTTCTGTCCTAATTAAATAATTAAAAATCAAGGCATGATAAGATTTTATTTTGGTAAAATAATCTTAATCTAGAGGCCTTTGCCTTTCATATAAGCCACTTCTGATTCCAAATGATTAACTAGAAGTCAAGTTATTCTTTGTTGTTCCTACAACTTGGATAGGCGACAAGACTTTTGTCAGGGAGGGTAGAAGTTACTTTTGGATGGTACAAACATTAGCAACTGCTAGAGGAGGGGGTAAGAATTTGTCTGTCCATCTGCTTGTGCAGACTTCATCAGACAGTCACTGTCGATATTCAGTTAAAAAAAATACCATCTGTAACAGTGATGGATTAATAGCACTCTGGAGAGGATATTTGTTTTCCTGGTGTAAAGTGTGACTTGCAATGGATATTTGTGCTTAGTTTCTAAGTAAAGTGTTATTACAGAGAGGGACAGAAATGGAAATTAAAGACAGAACACCATTTTTTGATGGATGATGAATTATATATATACCCTAATTAATTAATAAAGTGTGTGTAACACCTTGCTGCTTGTTCTTGAATTCTGTTAGTGTTAGTGACCATATTTAAACTTTTTTAGGATAGGATTTATCTTTATTAGGAGCCCATCAGAGGCCCATTAGCAACAACCATCAATTCTGTGTTTAATCTCATACTATGTTTGATAATCCAACTTAATCATTTTATAAGGCTAATTAATTATTATTAATAAAACCCCCTGTACTGATTAAAGGAGCAATAAAAGTGGCCTTTTTATGTGAGTTGGTATCTGGAGCATGAGGAGATTGATGGCCAGAAAGAAAGAACTTTCTTTCTTTTCATGGTAAGAACCTGTTCCCTTAAGAGTAACCATAAACTGGTTCTAACCAGAACAGAAAAGGGATTGGGAAGCCCTGGTGCACAACTGGAAATTTCCAAGCGATCCCAAACTTTTTAACAGTAGTGAATAAGAGATGTGTGTGAATACTTGCAGATCTGTGTATTTATATCTCCGAGGCGAGGCGTGCAGCTGCTTCCAAATGGGGCAGCGTCTCAGGGAAGTATTTTACATTGGGGATGTGGGAATTTCAAGCAGCATGTGGTGTGAGCAATGACACCAGACCTTATATTATGTCCCATTCATTTTTTAACACGATTGTTGAGTCTGTTACAACAATAATACCCTAGGATTTGAATCGGAAGGTGTTGATTAAATTGCTGAAGCAGCCCAGATGAAAATGTTAAGATATTAACATAAATGGCAGGTTTGTATGATATTCTATTCTATTATATCTAGAAACTTATTGTTACTGTTTATATAACAGCTTATTCACACAGACTTGTATGGCAGATAATCCAGATAATCTGAGGCTTTAAAGAAAATGTTAAAAATGTGATTTAACAAAGACAATCATCTCTCCATTGTTAAGTTGAAGATTATTTCATGTTTATTAAACACACTGATACATGAAATGCCTTTGTCCTGCATACGGTTGCTGGTGCTCAGGTCTGAAGATATCACCAGCTCTTATGATGGTTTCTGCTCGCTTTGCTACAAGTTGCTATATAAGTGAATGTAACATAAAAAGTCTCAGCTACATTTGTTAAAGTTGGCAAAGAGAAAGGTTCACTAATGGAATTTTCATCCAGTAACGGGATCATAGTCATGATTTTACTGTTAACAATATGTTTATTTGTGTGTTTTCTATTAACAATGATCGAAATTGCGCCTTAGAACCTTTATTATCGCCACATATACATTACAGCAAAGTGGAATAATTTTCTTTGCATATCCCAGCTGAGGAGGCTGGGTCTAGCTATGATACAGTGCCCCTTGAGTAGGGAGGGATAATGGACTTGCTCAATTGCCCAACAGTGGCAGTGCTGAGGCAGTGCTGATATGGATATATATATATATATATATATATATATATATATATATATATATATATATATATATATATATATACATACATATATATATAATATATATAATGTATGTATATGTGTGTGTATACATATATACGTGTATGTGTGTACATATATATATATGTATATACAGTATGATGATATAAAAGTGAACTTCATTCACACACGTTTAACCTTATCTGTTAGGTCTAGTCAACATTCTATGCACTCCCCCGGAGCATTAATAGTAACAGCAATTGTATTATCTGTTTTATTTCCTGGGGAAAGATGACACTCGGTGTTACTGGCCAACAACAGACTCTTCTAACAAAGAGTTTCCAAGCTGCACTCATTATACACAATAACAGGACTGATAAAAGACAGGAACAGATGTGTACACAGAGCTCTCAAAATTGATTTATGTCAGTGTATAGAATTACTGTAAAATACCGTTCAATAGAAACATGTTCAGATGCGCTAAATGTTAAGCTCTAATGTGTATTAAAGTATTAAAAGTCAAAATATTTTTATTTTAGTAGTCTGAATATTCTTGGATTTAAATTTTACGGCACAAATATCTCTGCAACTTCTTCCAGGGTTTTTTCAATCTAATCTTTTTCTACCAGAGCTTTACTGAAAAGTTGATTCTGATGGACAAAGTTTTGAGTTTGGTTGATAAAACCCATGACAAAGACAAAACAAAACCCATTTTGCAGCAGAGTTGAGCATCACAGCAGTGCTTTTATACACATCTGTGTTAATCCATTCAATGGCACACACACATCATTCTCATAACCACTCTGAGGAAAATGCATCAAGGTAGACAGACTATGGGATTATTTTGAGCATGTTCAGGATTATTAAATACATTTCAATAATCCAGTTTACATTTCAATAATCCACATTTCAATAATCCAGTATCCTCCAGTCTTGAACACTGCAGCCTGTTGGCACAGAAATTGTATTTATAATCATTCTAAACTTGAGAGAGTCTCACTGGGAACACATACAATTACCTTCTTCAACCTGAATTTGGTGTAAAATGAGCTTGAAATGGGTTTGACACCTTGTCATTACAGTAAATGTTTATATTTAAGTGTCTTCTTGTATTTTGCTGTCTTCACTGAAGACATATGTAGTTAAACTACAGATTAGCTTTTAACCCCATTTTAATGGTAGATAAATATTAGTGTGGCGTTATAATGACATTAGCTAAGATTTTTATATATGCTATAATACTTAATCATATCACCTTATCGTACCGTTTTAAGAAGTATTAAATGTCTTAAAGAGAATTATATTTAATGGGACAGTGCTTACAGGAGCACAGATTATTGAAAGTTCCAAGTGAAAGTACAAGTTTCTTAGTAAAGGCACAACAGCTTAAAAAACCCACAGCGTGTGTCAGTGTGTGATGAATATCTGTTACTGTTAAGAAAAAAAAACTGGTGCAGTTGCTTAATCAAATGATTTTCTGTAATCAGTGAGAACCTAAAAACTCATGGTCTTTTAACTATCTATATAAAAGTGAAAACTAAGCCGTGTATGTTTGTGTGTTTCAGCTGCTGGATATTAATTGGACAGGTCTGACTAACATACTCGACATCCCAGGACTGAAGTGAGTAATTTGACATTATCATTACTTTGTACCTTTTTTTGGACAAAAATAAATGTTTCTTATTTAAATGTATTGACAGGCAAACAGTCTGAGGGAGACTCAGAGTTCATTCTTATAATACACAAACTCACTACTACATGTTGCAGTTCTGGATGTGCTGCGCTCTTTGTTATACCATTTATGAGAACCATTTGCATCACTCACCAAACCGCCCACAAGCGCGCTCTCTCTCTCTCTCTCTCACACTCTTTCTCTTCCTGTGTGTGTCTGTGGTGTTTACTGTGGCTGGGTGGTGGTATGTTGCTTACATTTGCTTCCCATCACACTTGAATTTCAGTTTTTTATTTCCTATAAAAGCTTATGGATGCCTTTCATGGATGGTGTTTGTCTCTCTCTGTGTTTGTCTCTCTTTTTTCCCCCCTCTCTTTCCGCCTTTTTTCCCTCGATGACTTTTTCTCCGTTTAATTTTAGTTGTATAAAAGGTTTTGCCTATTTGCACTCCTACAGTGTATGTTACACACCTACACAATAGAAAACCTACTAATGAAATAATAAAACTAATGCACACCCCCTAGTCGCCAGTCTAGGAAACTGCAACACAAATAAATGAACCACTCCTACGTCTAGCTCAAGTCCTCTTTTGCATTGCATATTGCACGTCTGTACAAGCAAGAGGCCTTCATGAGCATATCGACTGTAAATCTAGTGCGAATATGTCACTGAGGCTAACTGACATTGATCTTACGCTTGGGTGAAGAAATATTGGAGGGTTAAAACCACATACACACCTTCCCAAAAAGACCAAGTTGGTTGGGTTTGGAATTGCTTGAAACAGCACTCATGCAATTAATGAATGCAGTGTTTCTGACATCATCAGAAGTCTCTGTCTCTGTTTTTGTCTCCCAGTGGACTGTGTGATGGTGTGATTGAGGACATTATTTGCAGTAACCTGGTGCTTCCTCAGAGAATCACCATTCCACTGGTGGGAAAAGCACAACTGGCCAAATTACGCTTCCCAATGCCAAAGGTATCCATTCAATGTATCCATACATGGTTTATATGTATGGAACCTTTTTTATTGCTTTTTATTTTTGTGTATTGTGCGTAATTGAAACAAATAAGTTAAACTTTATAACCTAATTTGTATATTTAAATCACAGTAATTATTTTCAAATGATATGATTTAACTTTAGATATATGTTTACACGTTTAGTTGTTCTTCTTATGTGTTTTGATGTGTTTGTGGTTTGAACCTTAGGCAAAAACCCTAGCACCCGTAGGCAAAAATAGGTTTAGCATACTATGCAAAAACAGGTCCTGGGGTTTATACTTTGCTCCTAGCTCAGGAGAACATTTCCCCATACCACCCTTTGTAATCTAATCAGAGAATTGCACTTCCTGTTTACAAAGTTTCCAGATCTAACAAATGTAATTGTGTTTGGACCATTAATTATACACTCCTGCCTGTGTGTGTATATAATATATGCCTGCATAACTACTTTCACACAAGTCATTTTTGTGTGTACATTTGTGTACTTTGTGTACTTTGCAAATTCTAGGGTGTTTTGCGAATACATTTTCTAGAAGCCCAGGAACTGTTGGCTAAAGACACGTATCTGGGTGGACTGATCAAAGGAAAGTCTGATCCATACGGTGTCATTAAGATTGCCAATCAGCTTTTCCAGAGCAAGGTCATCAAGGACTGCTTGAATCCCAAATGGAATGAAGTATATGAGGTTTGTTTTCTGTCTTATCATTTTTAACCATTGGCTCCCTGAGTTACTAATGGTTTATGGAATAAAGGAGTTGGCTGAAGATTCTACACTAATGCATGAGTAATGCTGACTGTCCACCATTTGATAATAGATGTCTTACACTGGGGGATTCGGAAAGGGTGCAGTGATAGATTTTGGAAAGTAATATTTAAGCAGTGGGTTGCGTAGTAGTAGTGATGTGTGGGCCAAGTCTAACGAAAGAAATAAAGGAGAATTGCTGAAATGTCATCGTCATTGTCATGTCTGAGGTGTGTGTGTGTGTGTGTGTGTGTATGTTACAGGCATTTGTGCATGATGGTTCAGGACAGAATTTGGAAATTGAGTTGTTTGATGAAGACCCTGATGAGGATGACTTCCTTGGCAGGTAACATTTGGTTAATTGGTGATATTACATGAGGTCAAAATCTATTTTGACCATACAAATATATCATCACAGTCTCACACCAAGTTAGTTAAGCTTCAGGGATTGCAATCTGTCCAGTTAAGAAAAAAAGTGGTGTGAATTTGTTTCACCTGCTATGACAACAGGTGCACTGGAGAGGCTACAGCATGACAATGGAATGGTTTTACAGATGGTGGCTACAGACAGTTGGTCTTTCCTTATCCTTCCTGACTGATTTGTCTCTAGTTTTTGTGCTTTGACAGGGTTCTTATCACTACATGTATCATGTTTGTGCAAGTTGTCCAGCTCATCCACGATGGCACATCCATTTGTGCTGTCTCAAGGAGGTTTAGTATGTCTCCCAAGTACAGTTTTACAAGCATGGTGGAGATGCACAGCACAGCGTAACACAGACCTACATGTGCTAGCCAATGATATCCTTACTGCTATTAGGTAATAGGATGAAATCCTCAGAGCCATGGTCAGACATTACGCTGGTGCCGAGGGCCCTGGGTTTTCTTGGCGCATAACAGTGCCCGGCCATTTTTTCAGGCAGAGCATGGGACATTCTGTATTGGAGCATCCAAAGCCATCAAGGAGCACCACTCATATAGGTCTGAGAGGAGATCCCCCAGGACACTGTCCGCCATGTCATCAATAGCAATCCCAGACCTTTGCTGCTTTATTTCTTCTCAGAAAACATTTTATTTATGCAATAAATAATCTAATTCATTTACATCCTTTACACGTATGTACATCTGAGTCCATAACACATGAAATCAATGGAGCTTTTCATGTTGTGTAAACACCTGAGCACCGTCACTGTTTTCAAATAATTAGCTTAAGACGATGCAAAAAGATTTCCTCTAATGACTCAGCTTCAGTGTGGAAAGGTCTGAAAGCCATCACCAACTACATGACACCATCCACCTGCACTGTGGTGAATCAACAACTGTCAGACAACCTGAATGAGTTCTACTGCAGGCTTGAAAAAGCCCAATTCTCACCTCCTGTAAACCCCGACTCCATCACACCTAAAATTCAGTGCAGTGAAGATGATGTGTGCCAGGTCTTCAGGAAGAACAAAAGAAGAAAGGCAACAGGCCCAGACAGTGTTTCACCAGCCTGTCTGAAAACCTGTGCTAACGTACACAGAACAAACTCTTGTCTTACATTATTTACACACACTTACTTATTTATATTTCAATTTGATCATTTATCCACTGTACATACAATTGCCGTTTCTATCCACTGTATATACAACTGCCTTTATTATCCACTGTACATACAACTGCCTTTATTATCCACTGTACATACTGAAACATATTCTGAAAAAATGATGTGGATGTCAAAAATGAAAGCTTATTTTGATGTGTTTTTTTTCTTAAGTGTAATCTGTTCTTTTTACCTTGTGATTTAAGAAGACTTATTTGTTTCCAGGCTTACAATTGACCTGAATGAGTTGGAGAAGGAGCAGAAAGTTGATGAGGTAAACCCCCCCCCTCCCCCTACAGATTTACCTTCATTTAATCTTGTTTTTTCTTGAATGATATTTGGAACTTGGGGATTTTGCCAGCTGATAACGATCCCTTATTGTTTTGTAAACTGTAGTACAATAAAATGGACTAAAATGAAAGAAAACCCTTAGCTAATTATAAATAATCGTATTTCACAAGACTATTTAAACATGCATTCCAGTGACTTATCATGTGTTTTTCCAGTGACTATTTCATGTGTCACATGGGGGGAAATATTGCTGATGTGATTAAGTCTTAAACAAAATTGTATTTCTTCTGATGTGGCTGTGTTTATATAGTGGTTTATGCTGGAAGAGGTGACAGCAGGGAAACTACACTTAAAGCTAGAATGGCTCTCACTTCTCGACACACCAGAGAAGCTGGACCAGGTATCTATCTATCTATCTATCTGTCTGTCTGTCTGTCTATTTATCTATCTCTCTATCTCTCTCTCTAAATCATTATATAGATGCCTTTTCTTCACATATGGGGTTGGGGTCAGAGTGCAGGGGCAGCTATGATACAGTGCCCCTGGAGCAGGGAGGATTGAGGGCCTTGTTCAAGGGCCCAACAGTGGCAGCTTGGCAGTGCTGGGGCTTGAACCCTGAATCTCCAATCAACAACCCAGAGCCTTAACCACTTGAGCCACCACTGCAACCAGTGGTGCCATATAAGACATTAGACCATTAGAATGATGAATAAATAGAAATAAACATTTATTTAAAACTTGTAACCGTTGTCTTGCCTTGGTCTTGCCTCTCCACCAGGGTGTGTTTGAACAGATCTCCTGTAGCATAAGCAGCATTATAATAGTAGGTGCATAAGTATGGCTGCAAACCTGAATACTGTTAAGTGGACTAAATTTCTTCTTGGATTTTTCTGGGTTTGTTGCCTCTGCTTGTCATGCCGTTCATTGTGGTACATACTGTAATTATTAATGTTTTTATTAATAGTATACTTTTATATATATATTTGCAGAAATGTTTAATTCCACACCTTAAAGGCATATTATGTAAGACCAGTCTTTTTTCAAAATTAGAAATCTAATGGTTATGTGGTGAGGGCCATACTTCTAGGGTTGGGGGTTCAAATCCCACCTCTGCAATGTTTGTGCGGAGTTTGTATTTTCCCTCATATTATTGTCCCCTCTGTCCCAGTGCGATTAGTGCTGTAGTGACAGATGGGTAGTTCACCAAAATACTGAAGCTCCACACCAGGATCTAAGGTGACCTGTGAAGCATCTATAAAATGAAAAAACTTTACTCTCAGCAGCTTTAAACACTTTTGCTAGGCCCACAATTTAATCCATTGTTTGTTTTTTTATAATCCATGGATGGATGGATGGATGGATGGATGTACAACTAAAATGAGTGTCAGTCTTTATGGTGCATAAAATGGTAAAAAAGAAAAAAGTATGCACATAAATATAAAAGAGTATAAACATTAACATAAGTGATTCACTAAATACTATTTAGGTGAAGTAGTAGACAGCCCAAGATATTGCACTTAACATATTCCACATGTGAAGAGTGTATTATAAATTTAACTATAACAATAAAAGTTAAGTTTAAATAATATTAAGGTATTGTGCTGTCAATGACTTAGTCAATGATGATGAAGTATTCAGATTTAAGGTTGGGAATAAATAAATACAAGGTAAGGGTCTATGAAATGTGTAGACATGAGTGTGTGCAGTACAAATAGCTCTGAGGTAGAAACTGTTCCTGAGTCTGTTGGACCATGTGATGAACCTGAAGCGTCTGCCAGGGGGTAGAATGTCAAACAGATGGAGTCCAGGGTGGGTTGGGGCTTTCACTATGTTGTTTGCTCTGCTGTGACAGCGAGAGCTGAATAGTTCTTCTAGCTATTGATTTTTTGTGGTTTTGGTGATCCTCTGAAGGGCTTTCCTGTTTGCTGCGGTGCAACTGGTGTATCATACAATGATGCAGTATGTCAGCACACTCTCAATGAAACAGCAATAATAAGACAACAGCAGATCCTCTTCTAAGTTTTTACTGAAATCCTCAGGAAATAGAGTCTCTGTTGTGCCTTCTTTACCAATGCTCAAAGCTGAAACCCAAGAACATGAAATTGGGGACCTTTTCGGCACAGACACCATTGATGTAGATCGGATCAGGAGCTGTGCTATATGTTTACAGTAATCCATGATAATTGGAATTTAAATAAGAAAAGAAATAGTAATAGAATAAAAGTTAGTATAAAAATAAAAAACAGTACTGAATCTGAGTATTTTAATTTTTAATGATGACCTGTAAGGTGTGTGTGTGTGTGTGTGTGTGTGTGTGTGTGTGTGTGTGTGCGCGCGTTGATGTGCATACAGTTGCAGGTGTCTCTGCTGATGATCAAATATGTTCTTGTTGCAGGTATTAACACATGTTTGTTGTTGCAGGTGTTGAGCAGTATTAGGGCAGATAAAGGCCAAGCGAATGATGGGCTCTCCTCTGCACTACTGCTTGTACACCTGGACTCTGCCAAGAACCTTCCTGTAAGTATTAACAGACACACAAACATGCATACATCTTTATATCTGAGTGTGTTTTGTTCTCGTCATGGTTCCTCCCTTTTATATGGTTTCTCCTTTTGGTAATTCTTTTCCTACATGTCTTGTCATTCCCGTATTTCTGATTCCTTATACCCAGTGTCAGCTTCTGCCTCTTTCTTTCCCTCCCTTGCTCTCGCATGATGTTTCTTTGTGGTGAAGAGTGTGTTTGAAGGCAATCTGTCCGGTGGCTGTCTGAAGGAGCGTCGCTCTGCTGGGTTTGTGTTCTGTGAGAACACAGCAACACTATACAGAACTCTGTTTGTGAGTCTTTTGCCTCTGCTCCTGCTTGTTTATCTTTGCACTTCAGTATGCTTTCCATTGCTTGTCTTTTGAGAGCGTTTCCTTGTAAACTTTACCTGAACACCTTTGATTTCGACAGGACTTTGCCTGCACTTTACTTTGTCTATGTGCTTGTACTGTAGTTGTTTTTAGTAGTATTTTTGCTGCAAACCTTTTGTGAGAGTTTTCTAGGAACAGAAATGCTAGCATTTATTAAAGTTCTGCTTGCAAACTGTGGCTGATCTACTAATAACGTCATTCAGATGAACAAAATAACACGTCTTCCCTGCACCCTTTAATGAACTGCAGTTGCACATAAACGACACAAATAGCCGTTATATTCATTTAACTGGTAATTATACACATGTGGCACATTTTAGTTTAGATCTTTCATTCCTGATTTTAGGAACAGTGAAGTTAGAGTCTTTAAAGTGACAAAATCATTGTGAGATTTTATACATTTAACACAGTAAATGGTTTTTAAAATGAATGAGTTAGGATTCTCTGTCTGGCAGAGCTGAAAATATCTGTACCAGTTGCTGTTCTGTTAAATACAACAACATCGTACTGGACTTTGATGTCTGTGATGGATAAAGTCCTCGGTGGCTTGTGATATTGTGGTGTTGATTAATAGTTACTAATGTTAGTCTTTAGGTGTCCTGCTTGCTATGCTGTTGTGTTTTAAGCACCAATTTCAAATTTATTAAGGTCTCTGTAATCAGAATTTATCACTATGTTGCCAGTTTACAATCCCATTAGATGTATGTTTAATGACTATTTAGAATAGAAGCCTTTATTTTGTCACATGAACATTACAGCACATTTAAATTGTTTCTCTGAATATCACTTTGGAGGTTGGGGTCAGAGCCCACGGGTCAGCCATGATACAGCGTTGATACAACAGTGCTGGGGCTTGAACCCTGAACCACCAACCAACAACACAGAGCTTCAACTGCTTTATCCACCACTGCTTATTTCTTTGGGGGGAAAAGTGCTTTTGTCAGGAAACTAATCCCCGTATTTCATGTTTCCTCTCACTGGTTATTTACATATTTAAATATATATAATATTTTTTTTAATATTATAAATATTCCTATAAAGTTAGGAATAAAAAAACAACCCGGGTCAAGTTTAGACACAACAAACATGCTGCCATCAACAGAAGCTAGACACACACCATAGATATCTATGGACACAGACATGGTGAAATAAAGGAGCTGAATTCAGTTCAATAGCCACAACAAACAATGAAAAACACAACTGAAGGAGAGCTGAACTAAAATGTGCAGGGTTGCCCTCTGGTGGTCTGGCTGGGAAATGTCCAAGGTATCCATAACTATCAGAGCTCTGATGGAGATGTCAGTGGTGACTAGGCACGTGAGAGCTGTGTGTCTTGTAGACATTTAAAACACTTGTTTTACATATGTACATACATATGTACAAACAGACAAAATAAAACTGGCAAAATTCCAAAGCATCCATGTCCTCCATCTTGAGCAGACAACCTGGTTGGTTGGTTGGTTTGATTTTGTTTTTGGTCAAGGTGTTTTGTTTTTCCGTTATTATTTTCTGCATTTATATTACATCACTCTTAAAGCTGTTACATCTGATTTAAATGTGAATTTTTCTTGTTTATTTTGCTCTGTTCACGTTTATGAGGATTAAAATTATGACATTTCATATGTAAAATAACGTAATTTGTTGAAATGCTAATCATTGAAACTTATTACATGCCTGTCATTCTGTAGTCTGCGAAGAAGGTCACCAGTGATCCCAGTCCTTTGGTCCAGTTTAAAGTTGGACACACAGTTTTCGAGAGTAAGGTGAGAGTAAAGTTCATGCTCTCACAGTATTGTTTGACTGTCTTCATTATTTGTGCTTTTATATTTATTCCCTACACAGCAGAATCTTTTTAACTTAATTTACATGGAAATTCATGAATCATTTATATTCAGTCTATATTACTGTACATACGTACGTTCCTGAATAGTTGGTGTATTCATTTTATCTCTGTATTTTATATTAAATGCTCTTTATTTTTCAGTATCACCATTCTCTTATTTATTCACGTATCTATTTCTTTTTATTTTTGCTGTAGATTTAAATGATTAAGACTTGGTAAATATAAATGTTGACTAAGAATGGAATGATTACTTGGCATTATTAGTCTTCTCAGGATGACCTTAATTAAAAGTTTAGTACTAACTGAAAGGTTGAGCGTAATGTTGAGGCGGTGATCAATCTGACAGCTGACAGTTAGCCATGAGAAAGATTAGTCACACCAACTGTTGCTGAGAAGATGATGTAGCACCAGAATGTGTCTGAGTAACAGATATTTTTGCTAGAAATAATAAGATTTTGGATTGAATAGTACCTTTTTCTTACTCAGTGCGGTTACATGTCATAGGAAAAATGTTCTGTTTAATCATCCTAATGTTAGACACCATTATCAGTCTACATACTTTCAGAACCAGCACTAAAGAGCAGTCAGGAATGCCCTTAATATCTCTGTTGTCTAAAAGGTTTGTGACATAATGACTTGTATTTAGGTGTTTGTTTTGTTTGTTTTTTTGTTCTGTTCATAGACACGTTATAAAACCAATGAGCCTGTTTGGGAGGAGGCCTTCACATTCCTAATACATAACCCAAAGAGTCAGGACCTAGAAGTAGAGGTAAACACACACATGGCATGTATGGCGGTATGGGAAACTGTGGGATTTTGCTGTACCTGTACAACCTGTTTTTATAAAACCATCGCCATATGTTATGTTCCTGCAAAGATCAGATCATTGCATGCTATAGAAAGATGTTTATAAGTCATATCTAATAATCTAGTTGCCAATAATCAGTTATTTGCACATTAACCATCAGAATGTGGAGATTTGTGATCTCAGTGATCTTGACTGTGGCATTACTGTTGATGCCTGATGGGCTGGTACGATCTGAACAGCTATGAACTGCTGTCTCTCAAGTTTACTCAGAATGGTGCAGTAAATAATAAACATCCAGTTGTGCAAACATACCTTGATGAAGAGAGAGGTCAGTGGAGAATGGCCAGACTGGACAGAAAGGTTACAGAGGTTTGGACAATGCTGTACAATTGTTTTGAGCAGAAAAGGATCTGAGACACAAAGATGGCAGGGTCAGAATTCAGCAGCCGGTTGGTGGAGGTGGTGTGGGAAAATGTGCATCTCTTCATAGCCACAATTTACCATTCACTAATGGCTACTTCAAAAAATGACTATGCACCATGTTGAAAACCAAAAAGTCAACTCAAACTGGTTTCAGGAACATGACAGCGAGCTCTTCAGGGATCAATGTAACAAATGTCAAAATGTCATGATTTGCTGGGAGTTCCCAAGCTGCATTACATACGTCTTTATTCTTGTGGCTTTAGGTAAAAGACGAGAAGCATGAGTGCACGTTGGGGAGTTTGTCTCTCCCTTTGACTCAGCTGCTGCAGGCTGAGCAGATGACCCTCAGTCAGAGATTCCCACTGAAGAGTGCAGGACCCAGTGCTACTCTCAAAATGAAGCTTGCTCTTAGGGTAAACAGAAAAACTGCCACTCATCCCCATAAACACGTCATACAACAAACTTGCAATAAATACTTACTTCTTTCAGATTCAGCAGATGAGCTTTAATTTTTGCTGTGGGCACATGTGTATTGCAGGTTCTTATGTTGGAAAAGTTGTCAGTTTCAGACCAGCCATCATCTGCGCGGGTTCACAGAAGTTCCATTGTCATTCCAAGTGCATCAAATTCCAATGCCAATTCCAAAAGTTCGAAAAACACCCTAAAAACCTCAGGTTCAGGTGTCAACACCAAACCACCTTCACAGCTCCCAAATGTTTCTCAAAATCAGTCGGTTCCTGACCTCCAAAGGTTGAGTGAGTCCACCTCTAACAGCGCATTGGAGGACTCGCCTGTTCGTCTAACGAATGCAAGAAGAAGTACATCTAACTTGGCAATTTCAGGCTCCCAAATGAACCTGAACAACAAAGAGCCAACACCGAGCATTGCCTCTGATATCTCCCACCCGTATGCTTCCCAGGAGCTACAGCAAAGAATCAAAGATCTGCAGAAGTAATAGACCAATCTCTCTCTCTCTGTCTCTTTCTCTCTCTCTCTCTGTCTGTCTCTCTCTCTTTCTCTCTCTGTCTCTCTCTCTGTATGTCTGTCTCTCTTTCTCTCTCTCTCTTCCTCTCTCTCTCTCTGTCTGTCTCTCTCTCTTTCTCTCTGTCTGTCTCTCTTTCTGTATGTCTCTCTCTTTCTCTCTCTCTCTTCCTCTCTCTCTCTCTCTGTCTCTCTCTCTGTATGTCTGTCTCTCTTTCTCTCTCTCTCTTCCTCTCGCTCTCTCTCTCTTTCTCTCTGTCTGTCTCTCTCTGTATGTCTGTCTCTCTTTCTCTCTCTCTCTTCCTCTCTCTCTCTGTCTGTCTCTCTCTCTTTCTCTTTCTCTGTCTGTCTCTCTCTCTTTCTCTCTCTCTCTCTGTCTCTCTGTCTGTCTCTCTCTCACTCTGTCTCTCTGTCTCACACTCTCTCACTCTGTCTCTCTCTCTCTCTCTCTCTCTCTGTCTCACTCTCTCTCTCACTCTGTGTCTCTCTCTGTCTCACTCTCTGTCTTTCTCTCTCTCACTCTGTCTCTCTCTCTGTCTCACTCTGTCTCTCTCTCTGTCTCTCTCTGTCTCACTCGCTTTCTCACTCTCTGTCTCACTCTCTGTCTCACTCTCTGTCTCACTCTCTGTCTCTGTCTCTCTGTGTCTCTCTCTCTGTCTCACTCTCTTTCTCACTCTATTTCTCACTCTCTTTCTCTCTCTCTGTCTCACACTCTCTCTCTCTCTCTCTCTCTCTCTCTCTCTCTCTCTGTCTCACTCTCTTTCTCACTCTCTGTCTCTCTGTCTCTCTCTCTCTCTCTCTCTCTCTCTCTCTCTCGGTTTCTCTGTTTGTCATTCTGTCTCTTCTCTGAACTAATCCTACAGAAATAATATGCGTGTCTTTACAGTGGTTCCACTCCTGGTCATTTTCCCCTGGGAGAGATTGAGCTGACGATAAGACACAGCTCACAGCGGAACAAACTTATAGTAGTGGTACATTGCTGCAGGTAACACAGCAATCCACCCACATGCATGTATACACAAGTCCAAAGGGTCAATTCATAGTATTGATGAACAGCTAAATGGAACATCTCGGTTACCAGCTATATGTGAATGTGAGGTACAGCTGAAATGGCAGAAAGTAAACTGTAACAGGAATGGGGGTAAATGTGTAATATGATGGTCTACAAACTTTTGTCCATGTTGTATTGATCGATCTGCTGTGTATGGTCACATGCTCAGAACAGTCTGCTGAAATTTGTTGTTTGGTTCATGTGTTGAAGATCCTTGCTAGACAAATTCATACACAAACAGACTTAAACTGTCTTGCACAGAAATACACACAAACCATTACAGTCTACATGTATTCAAAGAAGCATAGGGATGCAAACCTATTTAGCAGGATGGTAAATGTTCATGCTTAAGGTTAGAAATTGTTATGCAGCCTATTTAACCTGTTTCTGTGTCTGTCCGCAGGAATCTGATATCATTCACAGATAGCGGTTCTGACCCTTACGTGCGATTGTATCTGCTCCCGGATAAGCGGCGATCAGGACGTAGAAAAACAAACACCGTCAAGAAAAACCTCAACCCAGTCTTTGACCAAACGTGAGCCACTATTTTGTGTTCCTCTTTTTCCTTTTCATTATCATTTCTGATTATTAAACAGTTTTAAACTTGAGTTTTATTTTTATATGTGCTGTATATTTGTGTAGATTTGAGTTCAGTGTGTCACTGGTGGAGTTACACAGGAGAACTTTGGACGTAGCAGTGAAAAATGGAGGAGGACTTCTGTCGAAACACAAGGGTCTTCTGGGCAAGGTGCGGGAGAGAAGAAAACATTGTGGCCTGATAGTGGCCTGATAGTTAAAGCTGTTTGTATTTCAGAAGTGTCTCAGAAAAACTGAAAAAACATTTAAGACAAAATAAAAATAGCAATCAAAATGTAGCATTTCTGAAATTATTGCTTTGCAGCTTAACTGAGATTTTTTTGCATGTCTCAGGTGTTTGTGGATTTGACATCAGAGGACATATCAAAGAGCTGGACACAATGGTGAGACATACTTCATAATTTTGTTTGTGCAAACCTTAAAAGCAGAAATCACCCTGGGACTATAAACTCACTTTTTTGTTCTTTTTGGTAGGTATGAACTGAGTGAGGATGGACTGAGAAAACCATCCGTTTAATCAGAACACTCTGTTCGTACCTCTGGCCAAAAATCAGGACTCCCTGCGTGGAATCCCCTGCACAGACGACAAACGTCCGCCATGTTTAAATGGAATTTTAATGAACAGTCATATTCTCTATATATAATATGTAGAATATTCATTTTAATCAAGCTCATTTTTATTTAGATGCCCAGCCAAAAGAATATAATGCTTTGAAATCTGATTTCAGAAATGCATCTGCTGAGTTTACTTCATAGTATCATGGTTTAATTTGTGCAATAGGAAGATGTGTGTGTGTGTGTGTGTGTGTGTGTGTGTGTGTGTGTGTGTGTGTGTGTGTGTGTGTGTGTTTGTAAGAAAGATGAAAAATTAACAATTACAAATCAAATAAACATACAGAATATTACTTTTTTTTTACTAGAGGTGTGTGTGTGTGTGTATTCATGCATAAGTGCGTTCAGTCCTAAACTAATAATGAACCTATACTGTGCACTAGTATGACATGTATGACATTTTGCACTCACAAAGGTGTTTGTGTTTTGGTTTTGGGGAAACAGTTGGGAAGTTTATTGTTGTTGTTTGTTTTTTGTTTTAATATTTACCGTGATGTATATATTTACTGCTTATTTGCAAATGCCTTTCTAAAATATTGTAGGGCTGTATAGGCGCAAACCAAAGCATAGTCTCACCTGCTGGTTACTTCTGTCCCTTTAAGTCCTCTGAAATGAACTTTGTAGGAGACTGGGAATATTCCCATTTTGTTGTCTTTATAAATAAGGGATCATCAGTAAAAAAAATACTAAACATAAAGTGAAGTAATAACAAAATGCTGTTGACATTCTCCTGTGTGATGACCTTTTCTTTCAGGGTTGTATTTTGTATATGTATATAGTTTATGTGCCTTAGCCCTGCTTGGGTGTATCAAGGGCAACTAAATGCCCCCGCAACTGTGTGGCAGCACTTTTATTAACTAAATATCATTGTAAGCCATATTGTTAACAATAAGTAAGTAAGCTGTAGATTAGATAACACTTAAGGTCAACACTTGATGCATGTTTTGATAGCCAAATAATGCACAGCATCTTCCATTCTGTCAGTTTCATTGTTTATACACATCAAATCTATCACTAGTCACCGACTCATTAGACGTTAATAGTTAAAACACTAGCAGAAAATCACACAGCATTAGCTAGCGTTAGCAGACAGGTGGCGTTTACTGCAGCATTATTGAGACTGAGACTCAATAAACATAAAACTATTGTAAACCTTTGTCTTGTCTTTAATTGCCTCCTTTTGGACACAGCCTCTTGTAGTTGAATCTACAGTTGAGGGCTTGAAAATGGGAGAAGTCCATTCTGACGTAGGAGTTAAATCTGTCTTTCACCCAAGTTTCTGCCGAACATTCTCTACATCATGTTGAAACAAATTGTTTATGTACTGTTCATTATGACTTACACAGAAGTCTAACACTCAAAAATACAGGAGGCCATTACTCCAATTAAACCTCTACAAACTGAATATAAACTCTGGCCACCCCAGTATGAATTTGGATTTGAATGCATAATGAAAATTCACAATAGTTCATGAAGTGAAAAATAAAAAATAAATAAATAAATAAAATGAAGCACACGCTGCAACCACCAAAAAAGATTGTAGATTGATTGGTGCCACCAGAGAAGCTGTTTTACTGCCCCTTCCCCTCTCCATCTCGTCGTTGACTGCTCAGTCAGTGCAAGAAGCAGGCTGCTGATTCAATCATCACAGGAGAGCACCTGGACTTTTTGGAAAGAAGACAACGGCAACAGGTATGTATGCCATACAGTAGTGACTTATAGTGAAGACATGATTGTATCTTGTAAGTTAACTTTTTTGCCAACTAAATGTTCCTCAGTAAAGTTTTTACAGTGTTCTAATGAAACAGGACTGTTAAAATGTTACTCTGTTAACTTTTAAATGTTAACTGTTAAATGTACATTGTCTATACTGTATATCAATGCATTTTATCTATATATATTAATGCAGTTCAGTTTTTCTTATTCATTTTAGAGATGGCATATGCTATATTGGAAAACAACTGGCCTGTTAAGTGTTTTTAAACTAAATATTGTCCTTTTTTTGGTTTGCACATATATTTGCTGATGTATAATTGTTTTTTAAGGAAAAGAACTACACTAACTGGCAATTATTTATTCTTTAAATAAAGCCGTACGTTTTATCTCTTTGTCGCCATCTCTGTTTGAACACTGAAACTGCAGTTAGTTGTGGTTATCGTCTTTACGCAAAAGAATCTAATGTTTTGAGGTGTATGATTGATAGATAGATAGATAGATAGATAGATAGATAGATAGATAGATAGATAGATAGATAGATATGGTCATAGATAGATAGATAGAAAGTCATAAGAAAGAAAGAAAGAAAGAAAGAATTGATTCTGGATAAATTTTAACCAAAAAAGTTATGGACAACAGCTTTAATGTCATATTGTTACATTAACCAGAAACAAAAATAAACAAGTATATCACACACTATACTGTTTTTTTTTGTTTTGTTTTTTTGGTGCCACCCCAAGATTTGCTGTGGCCTCCTCTGGCCACCCGTATTAAAGATTTCTGGGGGCACCACTGCAAGTAGGTACGATCTTACTCCACCAGGCTCTACCTTCTTGAAGATGATTTCATACTCTGAAATTCTATTGTGTTTCCCCACAACTGAAAAAAGTCTATCTCCTGTGGGAGAGACCACAGATTTGACAGAAATTTTGGCACCACAGGAATAGCATGTGTGGATGTAAGGCAATTCAAGTAGACCAGCCCCTTAACCACATTATGCTATCAACAACTGGGTGCATACTGCTAAAACAACAGTCCAATATTAGTTAAGAAAATGATCACACTGAACTACAAATTAGCTAAAAACTTTTCTGTTGCTTCTACAGCACTCAACATTGAGGATTTTGCATCAGTACTCTGAATCCCTTTACAAGCAAGCCTGTGAATGAGACCTGCTATCATTATTCAAGCAGTTTTTCCTTCTCGTAGCAGACTCTATATGATCAAGCTTGCACAGGCTTCAGCTAATATGCATATATGGTTTGAGTATCACAGCATCTCCCAGTATCTCCATCAATTCAATTCAATTCATTTGTACAGTATTGTCACAAAGCTGGGTGGCTGTGCAGCTGCTGAAGCTCATAAAAAGTTGGTTGATGCAACAGGACAAATAATCCTAAACATAGTCAATCCAATACAGAGTGGCTTCACAGAATGAAAATCTGCCTTTTGGAGTCCGAAACCAAACCTAAACCCCACAGAGGTGCTTTGGAATGACTTCAGGAGAGCTGTTCACACCAGACATCCTGAGAGTATGGCTGGGCAGAAGCATTTCTGAAAGGAAGAGTGATCCATAATTCCTTTGTGCAATTTATAAATCTGCATAATTTCTGACTTTACTAATTACTTCATGCCAAATCCATCATATGATCAATGATGGAGACCCTTTGGTTATAAACATGTGGTTAGTCACTGATTCTCCTCTGTGGTAAGCCATTGAGTTAGACATGTTTCTCCATATATACTGAATGATTATGCGTCCATCCTGAAGGATTTGTGCTTGTGTGGCCAATGTATAAGCTCTGAGCTGAAAAAGCAAACAAAATCTCTGTATGTCTGTAGTTGCATCTCAGACATTTCCTAACCTATGTAAGGCAATGTAGTCCAAAAGTATATTTTATTTAGTCTTTACCAACTTGTGTTCACTGCTAAATACTCTGAACGCTGACAACTGAATACTCATCTTTGCAACTGGACCTTTTTTTCAACTAAATGGTGGAAAATCTTTGACTGTATCTGGTTTACATGTATCTCGTCTCTGCACAGAGGTGCTCCACAGTGATGCGTACTTAGCCCCTGTTTAAACTTCCTGTTCACTCACAAATGTGTTGCTAAATTCAGCTCCAATATCAGTTTGAAGGTTATTAACAACACTGTTTTCCTGGGCCTTATAACAGATAAAGATGAGATGCCTAAAGAGGTCAGAGCATTAACAGTGTTGCAACAACAGTAATCCCTGCTTAATATCAGTAAAGCTAAAGAGGTGATCATGGACCGGATGATGCACGTACATCAATGGGGTTCCTATGGAAAGTGTCAGGAGTATCAAGTACCTCACTAATATTTCTTATTATAAGCTAGTTATAAATCAAATAGATGATTATTTATCTTGGCATGGAGCCTTCATCTGCCGTTTTAAGTAAATTACAACCTTTCCATTTCGACCTGTAAAAGATGCTAGAACTAATTTGAACTGCATGACAGCTTTTTTTTTAATATACTAGTTATTAATGTTTTGTCTCATTGCAAGGACATGAGGTACTCTCCAGAGCAGAGATTTGTCCACATGGTGACAGGTTATCACCAAGACATTAATGGGCTGCAGCCCCAGTCCTGTTGTGACATGGCTCATGGGCACTCATGATTGGTGTGCTGCTCCATGGTGTCCAAACTGCAGCTCTCTTGGCATCACTTGGTTTCAAAAAAGGTCTGGAGAGCTTTCATTCATAAAAAACTATTCATAAACTATTCACAAAAAGCTAGAATAAATACATGTTTTCAGCCTCTACTTAAACTCTGAGTTCCAAACATTTGTTGAAAGTCTGTTCCATAACTGTGGGGCTTTGTAAGAAAAAGCTCTGCCCCCTTTCTGTAGCCTTTTGTACTTCAGGTACTACCAAATAGCCTGTTGTGATGGACAATAAAAAAGATTGTTTAGGTACTGTGGTGCGAGACCATTAAGTGCTTTATAGGTTATTAATAGAAAGAGCACATCTGATGCAATTTTTTGCTCTGAGAATTTTGATGGAGAAGTATAGGGATGGTCAGAGGGAGTTGCACTGTGTGTTTGTAGACATGGAGAAGCACATGACAGAGTGAGAAGAGAAGAGCTGTGGTGCTGTATGAGGAAGTCAGGAGTAGCAGAGAAGTATGTCAGAGTGGTGCAGGACATGTATGAGAGGAGCAGGACAGTGGTGAGGTGTGCTGTAGGTCAGACAGAGGAGTTCAAAGTGGAGGTGAGACTGCATCAGGGATCGGCTCTGAGCCCTGTTTGCTATAGTGATGGACCAGTTGTCAGAGGAGGTCAGACAGGAGTAATCAGAACACTTACTTCTGGCTGCATGTGATCCTGTGTACATGTACTACATGTACTTTTACAGGAGTGCATATTTACTGTATTATTATCATTGGTATGCCCTCTGCTCAGTGAGACTGTATAAGGGAAGGATAAGCTCAACAGTACTATTGTTTTAGGTGGCACAGGTGTGCTCCCTGAAATAACAGGCTGGGAAACAGGCTTTGCTGTTAGCGCTGTTTGTGTGTGTTGCTGATGCACAGATCAAACCATATCATCAAGTTTGCCGATGACATGACCGTGGTGGGTCTCATCAGCAAGAACGATGAGTCAGCATACAGAGATGAGGTGCAGCAGCTAACTGTCTGGTGTAGACCCAACAACCTGTCTCTGAATGTTGACTAAAGAGATGGTTGTTGACTTCAGGAGAGCACAGCGCGACCACTCTCCGCTGAACATCGACTGATCATCTGTAGAGATCGTCAAGAGCACCAGATTTCTTGGTGTTCATCTAGCAGAGACCTTCAACTGGTCACTCAACACCAGCTCCATCACCAATAAAGCCCAGCAGCGTCTCTACTTCCTACGAAGGCTGAGACAGGCACATCTCCCTCTCCCCATCCTGACTACTTTTTACAGAGGGACCATTGAGAGCATTCTGAGCAGCTCCATCACTGCCTGGTTTGGGAACTGCACCATCTCGGATCGCAAGACCCTGCAGCGGATAGTGAGGACAGCTGAAAAGATCATTGGAGTCTCTCTTCCCTCTATAACAGACATTTACACCACATGCTGCATCTGTAAAGCCAACAGCATTGTGGCTGACCCCACACACCCCCACACACACTCTTCACCCTCCTGCCGTCTGGAAAAAAGTACAGAAGCATTCGGGCCCTCATGACCAGACTGTGTAACAGTTTCTTTCAACAACCATCAGACTCCTTAATAACTGTACTGAACTGTACTGAGCAAAACACACACTCACATAAACTGCATGGACTGCACAGACCTAAAGCAAATACACACTCTTCCATTATACATCCATCAAACTGTTTACATGCTGTTTTGCACACTGTTTTTTTGCTCTTTACACATGCTGTCTCACATTTCAGTTGATTGCTGTTTTGTACAATACTTTACAATATCTCATGTAACTGCTGCTATAACACTAATGTGTTCATTCCAGTATTTCTGCTCACGCAATATTGTTAAACATACAGTATTTACACTGGTCGGTGCTGTTTTTGTGTATTGTCTTTTGTGTATTGTCTTTTGTGTAGTGTCTTGTACTGTTTGTTTGCACTGTCTTTTTGTCTTGTCCTGCACTGTTTGCACCAGGTTGCGCAGATGCACGTTATGTGGCTATGACTAACTTACTAAGTCCTTAGCTCTGTCTTTGTTTTATGCAGCACCACGATCCTGGAGAAACCATGGTTGTCTCATGTCACTGTGTACTGCAACAGCTATACTGTATAAGGGGTAGTGGTGGGGGTGGTGATGGGTGGGGGGTGACTGAATGAGTAAATGAGTAATGGCTCTGAAAGTCCCCACAAGGATAGAAATATCTGACCGTTTTGAGGTTGCCTCTTTGAAGGAAGCTTCTTATTTGTAATTGCTTGTTTATTTCTTAATTTAAAAGATGATACATGTATATATATATCATAGCGTTAATTAGCTGCATTAACGTGTGTGTGTGTGTGTGTGTGTGTGTGTGTGTCTGTGTGTGTGTGTGTGTGTGTGTGTGTGTGTGTCTGTGTGTGTGTCTGTGTGTGTGTGTCTGTGTGTGTGTGTGTGTGTGTGTGTGTGTCTGTGTGTGTGTGTGTTTGACGTCACAGTGAGTCAGGGAGGGCCTGCAGGAAGCTCTGACAGGTTTTACGTCTCCTCTTCTTCCCTCCTCCTCCTCCTCGTACGTCAGTCGCTCCATCATCTCTACCTTCACTTCACATCGTCCTGGAAATATAGATTTGAGATATATATCTACACGAATAACCCCAAAAACACGCGAAAAACATCGGCATGGATTTTTAGCGCGTTGTGTCATGGATATATGAGAGAAGAAATGGATTCCTTTTACCTGCTTCTTCCTCTTCTTGCTCTCCAAGTGCGTCTCATCACTGCGGCCGACAGAAAATACGGTGGGTGTGCGTATAGGGGGAGGGGGGGGGGTTCTATATAATATTAATAATATTAATAATCTGCCGTTCACATGATGTTTTATTATACGGGGACCATAATGTAGAATGTTGTCCATGATGCAATAAACGGATTACTAATACCGAATAATAATATTAGAGATGATAATTATGTTAGAAATGATTCACATACATACAGTAATTTATGTATAACACAAAGGACATTGGTCCTGAGGCTGTTAGGAAAGACTCGCCTGGGCCTGTTGGGTAATCAGCACATAAACCTGCACATCATATACACATGTTTATATGTACATTTTTCTGGTGTGTATAATGCGATGGTATCATAAGGTAGTGACTTAGGCTAGGTGCAAAGCCTGTCAGATGAAAAGTACTACATGAAAAGACTTTGTTTAATGGAGAAAAATGTGTGTGTGTGTGTGTAACAGAGATCCAGATTCAAGCTGTTCTAAAGGTTACCCTGTCCATAGGGCATCCCATTACCATAGCAACCACTTTGAGCATCCTTAATTCATGTAGAAAGCCTGTGAGAAAAGGTGGGCGGTTGTTTCCCCAAATAGCCTTATGTGTCTTCTGATTAGGACACAGCATGTCAATTACTGCCGAAGAGGTCTCTGTCAAAGATCTGCAGCGAGCAGCAACCCTTACCAGTGAAACCCTTACTAAATAGTTTGAATCAAATCTGAAGGATTAACTGGCATTAAAATGTCTTTAAAGCTGTTTGGTCAAATGCACAGCTTTTACTTAGTTCTCTCATAGAGACCTATTGTTGTATTCTTTAATTTGACAATTTTGTTGGGAATTTTTTAGATTAATCAGACAACCAATAATGTTTATCTTATGATCAAATTAAGGCAATCACCCTAAATTTCCTCAAATGTCTCACAATTGCATACTTTTTTTCATACAAATACATTTCCAACAGATTTTTATCAATTCACTTGTGCATTCTTTTTTTCAAAAGCATAAAACTATGAAAAATAACATAACAACAACAACAACAACAATAACAATTCTTCTTCTTGTTGTTGTTGCTATGATTGTTATTATGCTGTGATTAAACTGTTTCGAAGTGTGTAACAAATGAAAGTTACTTATCTGGTTAATATGCAAGTAACTTTTGGTTTGTAATTATTTACATGTATTTGAACAACATATGTGTAATGCTGGTGCATGCTGAGCTGAGTGTTGTTTATACTATTTATTGCAGTCTAAATGGTAAATTAGTAAATTATTTGGCTCAAATCTAAATAAGTCACAATTTCTCTAATAAACTGACTCAGGTATCAGATATGCTGTGAATGCAAAACCCATTGCAGATCTATGGGATTTTTACTGGTTTAGCTTCACTGCGCTAGTTAGCAGCATTATGAATGTGATACACTGTATACAACAAGTAATTGCAAGATATGGCCTGAATTATTGTTTGTATATATATATATATTAGGTCTTATATTGTGTGTTCCAAGTTTTAAGAGGTGAGATAAAATATGTAAAAGTAGAATTTTAATATATAAATATAACATATTTTTAATATATAAATGGGGAAAAATAGATGTTTTTAGAAAAGCATATTTTTTTTTAATGTTATTGGTAAATGCTGCTAAATATCAAAACTCATGTGACCATGTGATTGAGTTTCATGTGACTGTACCTGATTTTAATTTTTAAAGAAAGAAATTCTGTATTTTAAAAGAAATCCGGTATTATTAAAATTCAAAATGACAGACATCGAAAAGTAAATGAAAACAATTAATTAAATAATTAAGTAATTTAAAAAAATAAAAGAGAATGTGACTGTTTACTTATAAATTTGAGCTCAAAGCCTTTAAATCCTAATTTAATATATACATAAAAAATAAACCTGTATTGAGATAAGAAACCAGGTGAAGAAAAAATAAATACACCCTACCTACTTTCACAATGATTAAGAGAATAATTAGAAGCCAAGTGTTACTAATAAAATGCACAAGATTAATTAATCATGAAAAGTGTGACTAACTCTATAAAATTGGAACTGACGACTACTTGGTATTCTGGAGCACTCAGATCTCTGAGTCTACATCATGCCAAGAATAAAGAACAGCCATGACCTCAGATATATAATTGTTGCTGCTCATCAGTCTGGGATGTGTTCTAAGGCTATGTCCTAACAACTTGAAGTTCATCATTCTAAAGAAAGGTGGATTGTTTATAAATGGAGATTTTATCCTCTGTAGGCAAGCCTTTGTAAGCAGATGTTATATTCATGTAAATGTTATATTCTCGACAGCACAATCTGAAAAAGGCTGAAGAATGTTGGCTTTCATAGAATGGTGGTAAATCGCTCTTCTCTCCCAAATAGGATTTGGTGCAAATTGCATCTGAACAAACCACAAGTTCTGGAACAATATCTTTTGCAGTGATAAGACCAATGCGGCATGTGTTTGGTTATCATGTACAGTACCAATTACAGTGTCAAAACAGACACAGAGTATCGCCATAAACACCTCATACCATCTATCAAGACATGATTATTTGGGCTTGTTTTTCAGCAAAAAAACCTAGGAAACTTGCAGTAATTGAGACAAAGATGAACTCCACTTTATACTATAATATTCTTTAGACAAATCTAAAGCCATCTATCCAGCAGTTTATGCTGGAAAAGGCTGAAACTTAGTCATGCAACAGGGCAATTATTATAAAAAACGCACCAGAAAATTGATATCCGAATGGCTAAATATGCTGTAGAGTGTGGCTAAATTTTATTAAAATAATTTGAGAGACTGATAAACAGACTCCTACATGTAAATGTTACAGAATTCTAGGGTGTACTGATATTCCCACAGGGTAAATGACTATATACTAAAATCATTTTTTTTATGTTTATGTCACCTGATGTTATTTATTTGCATGTAGAGGCTGATAATGAGCACACAACTGTTATTTAGGGTGGACATTCTTGTTCCTATGACTGTGTGTATTTATTAACTTTTGGACATCAAAATCACCCACCTATTATAGTGTATTTCCTTTTTGTGGCACCAAAACAACTCCAAGTTATCAAGGCCTGGATTCCAAAAGACCTCAGAATTTGTGCTGTGGTATCTGGCACCAAATTTTTTGCAGAAGATCCTTTAAGTTCTTTACGTAAGTTGTAAGTTGGGGCCTCCATGGATCAGACTTGTTTGTCCAGTACATCCCACAGATGATTGATTGGATTGAGATCTTGATAGTTTGTAGGCAATCGATACCTTGAGCTCTTTGGCATGTTCTTTCAAACCCTTCCTGTCCAATGTTTGCAGTATGGCAGATAGCATTATGCTGCTAAAACATTCCACTGCCATTAGAGTATATCATTGCCATGAAGGGGTCTTCAGCAATGTTTAGGTAGATATTATGTGGTATGTGTAAGTAACATGTACATGAATGCCAGGATCCAAAGTTTCCCAGCAGAACACTGCTTAAATATTACTCTGCCCTAGACGTGATGTAAAAGGAAGGATGTTTCTTCAGACCAGTCCACCGTCTTTCATGGTTTCGCCAGTGGGCAGGTGTCAGAATGTTCACTTTGACCAGTCTGTGGCAATGCAGCCTATACACAGCAAGCTTTCTATCATAGCCAGCATTATTTTTTTCAGCAATTTGTGCTACAGTAGCTCTTCTGTAGAATTGAACCAGATCAGCTATCCTTTGCTCCCCATGTACAACAATGAGCCAGCCTTGTGCAACTACAGTATATCCCTTTTTGCCAGTTCCTTCTGGTTCCTTCCTGGTCCTTCCATGGGCCACTTTTGGTAGGTACTAACAAATGCAAATTAGAAACACCCCACAAAACTTGCTGTTTTTGAGAT
This sequence comes from Tachysurus vachellii, assembly GCF_030014155.1. Classification (NCBI taxonomy): domain Eukaryota; kingdom Metazoa; phylum Chordata; class Actinopteri; order Siluriformes; family Bagridae; genus Tachysurus; species Tachysurus vachellii. The sequence continues at coordinate 11,949,130 of NC_083460.1, forward strand.
GTTATGATCCAGTTATCTAGCCATCACAATTTCTTAAAGTTACTCAGATGCTTTCAGAGCCCTTTTCCTGACTGTTTCTACCTAATATATCCCACCCACTGATAGATGCTATTGTAAGATTTAATTTATTTTATACATAGGAGACAATCACACAAAGTGTTTCTGTGAGTCTTGCAGAGCCTTAGCTGTACATAATGAAATAAAAGCTTTGCATTAGAATATAAGCTTTTTTTTTTTTTTTTTAAGTTTCTAAGCATTTAAATGTGTGTGTGCACATTTGTGGTTAATTATATGTTTGCAGTATTATCATTGTTTTATACACCTATTGTGTCTTTACTCTTAAATCACCTAGCTTTAACGTGACTTTGTAAAGAATAAGATATAAAAAACATTTTAATTCTGACTAGCTATATTTATTAAATGAAGTGTCTTGGTATCTGTTAGTCCATAGATTTGGACACAACCAAACAACAGAATTCCTGCTTTAAATGTACAATTTTAATTTCTTCTTTCATCAGGTTGCCTGTTTGAGGAGAATCTGTGCATGAACTATGAGATCTGTGTCAATGGTAAGACATGTAGTTACATACACTGATATAGACAATTAGAACAAAGACACATTACACTTTTGTTTGAGTTGTTGCATTTTATTAGATATAATTACATTACTTTCTATTAGCAGTTACACCATTCATATGTACACAATATGAATTGAAGCCTTGAAATGTAAATGTTGAAAATTACGAAATTGTTTTTCCAATAATACGTTGACTTTTTTTTTTCATATTATTACTGAATGGTCATTTCTGCATAACACACACACACACACACACACACACACCAAGAATTTCCTGCAATTTTACAATTGAAGCCATTATTTCCTAACAAACACATTTTAACTTATATCTATTTAATACATTTTATAAATGCTAATGCTGTGTTTAATGGACAATATCTTCATTGCAGACTTACTCTACAGTTAAGTAATAAAGAGAATTAGTACTGCAGCCATAAATGTAATAATAATTATTTGTTTAGATACCTATAGATTTACAGTAGCTAGCTAAAAGGTAATGAACTGTAAAAAGTATTTTATTCATTCCATGTTTGTAACAGTTTATTTATTTATTCTCTTCTCTGGAAGTGAATTATTTTTGTGTGGACAATATACACAGTCTGGAGTATATTGTTCTGCTTATAGCATAACTATCTGACAATAGTGACAATGTTTCTTTAACCACCATACTGTGGTACATTTATAATCATTAATAATACATTTAATATACAATAATAAATATAAATGAAATTATTTATTGAACACAAGATTTGACCATGTTATTTTTAATCAACAAGCCACATGGCTAGGAACATAGCTAATGGCTAATGAAGGCCTTAGTAATTAGCTAATTGATTATTAATTAGATGAATCAGATATGTTTAATGAGGGAGAAACCTGAACTCTGCAGAGCTACTCCACTCCAGAGCTGATGTTCAACTTTATTTAAATTAGGATATACAGTAGGTGATGTGCCTAGACAGTATACTATAGCTCCCACATTTCTGACCAGTTTCTGCAAAACCGCTTCACATTTTGGCAGATGTTGTACAATAATACGTAATGCTATCATTGTTTTGTAGATGGAATGTTCGGCCGTTGTCAGATGATGATGGGAGCAGATGTGTACACGTATGATATCCCACCAGCAACCCTGCAGAGATTTCGAACATTATTCTTGAAACTTTCACTTCGAGGTATGTAACAACGAATCGTATAGACTAATATGATACTTATAGCTTGTCAGTCTGCAAAATAGAATGAGATGAAGACCTTTTACCTGCTCCTCATAGCATCTTGGAACCCTGCTGAATTAAACTAATCATAGTGATAGTGGAGGAATTGGATGTGGGATTGATGCAGTATGACATGAAGCAGGGCCATTACCACCCTGATATGGATTATTTTCACATTACCATGAAAACCAGAGTCTGCAAGGTGATAGTTACATGAGTTATCCCTCATAATGATGAGACTCTTTTGCAAAATAAAGATGACCCAAAACACAACAAAACTTTCCTGAAAAATGAGAAACTAGACAAGGTACAAACTCTGTACTGTAGCTTAGAAGAAATATATTTTGATGACTGCAGTCACACAGGGTCCAGGAGTCAAATAGTGATACATAGGCCAATTAATCTCTTTTAAATAATGCATTAAAATTTGCATTTTAATATGTGGAAAGTCCCCTGAGGTGCAAGATAACCATGATCTCTGACTGGGAAGAATGGTATTACATTATTATCCCCTCTGACAATTAGAGCAACACTAGCCAATCTTGAGAGCTTGTGATGGGGAGAACAAGTGTTTATGGGAGGATTAAACTGGTAGAAAATTAGGTAATTAAAAAAATCCAATGTGCAATACAACACATTTCAGCTCTTCCATCAGGCAGATTATGTTCCAGGCTTTTGCTAGAGATCCAGATTTGAGTGCAAATTTAAAATTAATTAAATTGAATTTTGATCAACTTATAAACATATAAATATTACAAATATTTATGTACCAGAACTCAAGTGCAGTTGATTCTTTGAGCTAGAATGAGGAAGAAAATTGAAGAAGAATTTACAGATGGCTTATGGCAATGTGGTCTAATTAGTTTAATACAACGTTGTCTAATTAGTTGAATACAATGTGGTCTAATTAGTTCAATACAATGTAGTCTAATGTAGTCTATGCTCCCCAGGCCTGTCATGGCACGATGACATCACTCAGCAGGTCCTGTCTAAAGAATTTTCTAAACTACACAGGATCCCTCTGCCACCACCTGGCTCAAGGTAATGTACTCACAGAGATATGAAATTAAACGCTAAATGCCGAGCAAACCAAGAAACTGTTGGGGTTCCTGGAAAAAGAACATAAGAATGTTGTGCATATTCATTTAAATGAATTCATTTAAATGTTTGATTGCTCCAAGAACTTTCCATGACCATGTGTCAACACCAAAATATACCAAAAGTTTTATACACCTGACCATCATATCTACATGTGCTTTTTGGACATTATTGTAGTTTTAGTCCACCCTATGCTGCTTTAAAACCGTCAATCTTATGGGAATTTTTTTCACTAGATTTTGTAGCATGGCTATGTAGGGCCCCTAGAGTGCACTCAGTATTTCAGCTCATTTAAAAAGTGTTCACTGGGGTTGAGGTCAGGGCTCTGTACAGGCGACTCAAGTTCTTTCACGCCAAACTTGCCAAAGCTTGTCTTCCTGGACCTCAAATTGTGCAAAAGCATTGTTGTGCTGGAACTGGTTTGGGCCTCTCAATTAGAGAGAAGAGAAATTGTAATGCTACAGCATACAAAGACTTTCTACCCAATATTGTGATTCCAAATTTGTGAATACAGAACAGGTCCCATTATAATTGTGATGGTCAATTGGGCATAAACTCTTGGATATTTTATCATGCTGGCTGTCTGGATTAGCAGTGATCTCTGGTTAGCATACAGTTCAGATTATTGAGTGATGAGGGCTTTGAGGTAAGAGGGAGCTGGTCCATTTTTGGCTTTGTAGGCCAGCATCAGTGTTTTGAATCTGATGCGTGCAGCTACCGGAAGCCAGTGGAGGGATCGCAGCAGCGGGGTGGTATGAGAGAACTTTGGCAGGTTGAAAACAAGCCAGGCAGCTGCATTTTGGATCATTTGCAGAGGACGGATTGCGTTCATAGGTAGACCTGCCAGCAGTGCATTGCAGTAATCCAGTCTAGAAATGACAAGAGACTGAACAAGTACCTGAGCAGCCTGTGTGGACAGAAATGGTCGAATCCTTCTAATGTTGTAGAGAAGAAACCGACATGAGCGAGTCACATTAGCAACATGAGAGGAAAAGGACAGTTGATTGTCCATGGTTACCCCAAGGTTGCGAGCTGTGGCTGAAGGGGAGATCAGATCGTTGTGTAAGGATATAGCAAGATCATGACCTGGGGATGAATCACCTGGGATGAAGAGCAGCTCAGTTTTGCTAGGATTAAGCTTTAACTGATGAGCAGTCATCCATGATGAAATTTCTGCCAGACATGCAGAGATCCGGTCAGAAGCTGTGGCATCTGCGGGTGGGAAAGAGAAGATAAGTTGTGTATCATCAGCATAGCAGTGGTAAGAGAACCCATGTGAGGAAATAACTTCACCAAGAGAGTGAGTATACAGGGAGAAAAGAAGAGGACCAAGTACTGAGCCTTGTGGGACGCCAGTGGAGAGTCTGCGTGGAGCAGATGTCACTCCCCTCCATGTTACCTGATATGAGCGTCCTTCCAGGTAGGAAGCGAACCATTCCCAAGCTGATCCGCATATCCCAAGACTCCTGAGGGTGGCTAAGAGAGTCTTATGGTTGACCGTATCAAACGCTGCTGAAAGGTCAAGGAGGATAAGGACGGATGAGAGATTGGCTGATCTAGCAGCATGTAGTTTCTCAGAGACATCTAAAAGGGCTGTCTCTGTGGAATGAGCTGCTTTAAAGCCAGACTGGTTGGGGTCTTGGAGGTTGTTCTGTGAGAGATAGACAGACAGTTGATTAAAGACAATGCGTTCAAGAATTTTTGAAAGAAACGAGAGAAGTGATACCGGTCTGTAGTTACTGATGTCTGATGGATCCAGAGCAGGTTTCTTCAGGATGGGAATAACCCTTGCTCTCTTGAAGGTAGTTGGTACCTGACCAGATGCTATGGATCTATTGGTGATAGTTGTAATGAAGGGCAGAAGGTCTTGCGAGATGGTCTGCAGCAAAGTGGAAGGGAGTGGATCCAATGGGCAGGTGGTAGGATTGCAAGACTGGATGAGTTTTAGAATCTCTTCTGCTGTTACAGTTGAGAAATGTGACAACAAAGGTGTAGGGGAGTCCATACTCTGAGATGTAAGTGCAGTCGGGGCTGAAGTGAAGGTCCGGCAGATTTCCTCAATCTTCTCCTGGTAGAAAGAAGCAAAGTCTTCTGCAGTCAGGGAGGATGAAGAAGGTGGAGCCGGGGGGTTGAGCAGAGAAGAGATGATGTTGTGGAATTTCCGAGGGTCATGTGAGGAAGCTTCAAGCTTTTCCTTGTAGAAGGAAGTCTTGGCAGAAGTCACATCTGAGGAGAACTTGGCCATGAGTGTTCGGTAAGAATCAAGATCTGCATCAAGTTGTGATTTCTTCCACTTTCTCTCTGATGATCTTAGCTCTCTTCGATTGTTGCGCAGCATATCTGAAAGCCAAGGAGCAGAACAAGAAGTTTTCTTGGGTTTAGTGGACGTAGGGCAGAGGAAGTCCATAGTTGAGGAAAGAGATGAGAGGAAAGTATCTGTGGCCGAGTCCAAGGGCAGTGAGGAGAAAGACTCAGGATCAGGCAGGGAAGAAAGAGTGCCAGAAGCTACAGAAGAAGGGGAGACAGAGTAAAGGTTGCGGCGGGTAAGAGCGAGGGGGTGAGAGGTAGTTTTAGGTAGGGTAGGGAGAGTGATGGTAAAGGATACCAGGTGATGATCAGAGACGTGTAGTGGGGTAGCAGTCACGTCTGTAGCTGGAGAAGGACGGGTGAAAACCAGGTCCAGCACATTGCCTCCTTTGTGTGTGGGGATGTAGCTGTTGAGTGTGAGTGTGAATGAGTCAAGAAGAGACAGGAGGGAAGAAGAATGTAGCTTGTCAGAGGGGAGGTTGAAGTCACCAAGCACTGTCAGGGGGGAGCTATCAGAAGGGAAAGCACTAAGCAGTGTGTCCATTTCTTCCAAGAAGTCACCTAGGGGACCAGGAGGGCGGTAAACAACAATGATAACAAGGTTAATTGGAGAGGTAACTGAAATGGCATGGAATTCAAAAGAGGAGATGGTTAAATGAGACAAGAGGAGAGGTGTAAAGCACCATTTCTTTGACAGCAATAAACCTGTACCACCACCCCTGCCTGTTTCTCGTGGTGAGTGAGAGAAAGCATGGGCAGAGGATAAAGCAGCTGGTGTAGCAGTGTTCTGTGGGGATATCCAGGTCTCTGTTAGCGCAAGAAAATCAAAGGAGTAATGGGAAGTTAAAGCAGAGATAAAATCAGCTTTTTTCACAGCAGACTGGCAATTCCAGAGCCCACCTACCACCACTGTTTGAGACTTACACAACAGAGGAGGGTAGATGAGGTTACTGGGATTGTGACCTCTGCTCTGTGGACGAGAGTGTCTGCGAGTGTAGGAATTGAGTACAGAGATGGGTTTAAGGCACATATTTGCAGTCAAGAGTGAGAATTAAGGTATGGTAGAATATAGCAAAACAGTATTAGACACAAAGTTTACAATGAGAGAGAGAGAGAGAGAGAGAGAGAGAGAGAGAGAGAGAGAGAGAGAGATACTTACAAACCGCTACAGACGCTAGCGTCTGTAGCGGAGAACCTTCAATTTAAATTTATTTAAATTTATTATTGAATACGCAGGAAGGCTCCGGTACATTGCAATGGTTTCCCTGGTTGTGTAATTTAAGCTTTCGTTCTGTAGCTTGCTGTAGGTTTCAGTTTTCAACCCATCTTCTTCTGGTAGCAATACGATTACCTCATTTGCACTGATGAGCGTTAATTATCTTATGATGCTACTCTTGTGCGCATCAGCAGCAGGAGCCAAATTTAGATGCCATTATGATGTTGTATTATAATGTAGGGCTGATAATGTTCAAATGTTTCTTAATATACAGACACCTGGTACAGGCAGCTTCTGTGGAAGGTGAAAGACTGAATCCATTGGAGGAGAAACTTAGCAAAAGTCTGCAGAAGTATTTGCTGAACATGAGTCTGCTGCCTAAACTAAATGGTCAGGTAAGGTACTCTTAGGAGTTTGTGCTTTCACTCTCTTCCACTACTACATTTGGTGCATACAGGTATATGCTTATGCAATAATGTGGTAGCGCCTATTGTTTGCTATGTGGGTGCACAGATCTAAGGCTTTAGTGTCTGTCCAATTGCTGGCATATCCACATACTTCACCTGTACAGTATATGATGAATTATAACCACAATTAATGATTATTTTATATAATTTTATAAATTCCTATACAAATAAACTGTAATTGAATTGAAATTGTGCTTTTAATATCATGCCCTTAAATCAGTTTACTCTGCTGTCACTGAACAGACAAAAATTATTATTATTATTGTGTGCGTGTGTTTGTGTGTGTGTGTGTGTGCGCGCAGACATCCATTTTAGTGTCTGTCTGACATGTGCAAAGTCAAGTTTGTAAGTTATTATATGTAAGTAAATATCGTGTGTGTGTGTACCTGTTTGTTTGTACAGGTCATCAAAACGAAGTCCTCTCTGCCATCGATGTATTATTATTCTGGAAAACCAAACCTTAAAATCAGCACAGTCCCACCTGAATTCACCCCAGATTCACCCTATCAGTCTGCTCCTTTCCCGGACCTTACTCGTTATCAGAGTGACACAGTGTACAACACACAACAGCTGGATGGTTCAGACTTTGCTCTTACTGCCTTAAAGCAGTATGTGTCTCAAAAAATGTCATCTGGGCAGAGAGGTAGACCAAAACCAGAGCCAGTATTTACAAAGGGTGGATCCTCACAATTGCTTGTCAAAAAACCTCTGACTCCAGTAGATGGTATGATCTGTTTCCTCTATATGAAGTGTATAATTGACATATAATTATATATTATGCATAATATTGCTGTAAGAAAATACTGAAATTCCATCAGATATAAAAAAAAAAAACCTCTTTAATTGTTTGTAGACATGATTAATCAATTTTAATGTCTACGCTTTCCTTGGCAACATATTTGATTGTATCTCATTCATGACTGTTAGCTAAAGGAGCAAAACTGGTCAATGCTCTCTTGGTGGGAGGGACGCTGTCTATCCCTTATCAATCACACTAGCATTGTTTAGGGGGGTGAATCTAGATTGGCAAGCATTTTAAAAATGTATTCATGTGTCTCAGAAGAAGCATGTGTTAGCTTTCACTCTCATCATATCCTAACTGTTACATGATAGAAGCGCTGACAGGAGGGTGGGAATTGACAGGTTAGAGTAAAAAATTTTGATTTAGCTCAAATGTAACTTAAATGTTGCTCCTAAATATTCCGTGTTTTTGTGCCTGTTGGTTTTGCTGTTTACAGAGACCTTTATCCGAAATGTTTTGCACAATGTAGGAAGGCACAATGTAGATGTGCAGAGTTTGAGTTCAGCAGATCTGGACCAGCTGGCCTCTCTCATAGCTGATGCTCTGCAAGTAGTAGAGAAACAAGCAGGAAATGGATACACACCCAGAGATCTGACCCAAGAAACAGAAGATGTGCAAACTGAAGAACTGCCACCTATTGATCAGGAGCCAGGTGGAGATTCATGGAATGACAATACCTCAGAGTCAGTAAAACAACTAAGTGAAGAAACACCAAACACTCAAATGTTTGAGACCATGTCATCTGTGTCAGGTACATCTCTGGGATATTATTAAAGCAAGTTAATTGTAATATATAATGTTTTTACTATAATACTTTATTAATATAAATCATGTTGTGCTACTTATTCTCTGCAGGTGGACAAAGCAGGAAGGAGCTGAGTTCTAGTGCAGATCATAAGGTATTTATGTTTGCCTGTGTTTGCCATCACTTTTTATATATGCTCAATATTCAATGTGGCCAAACTCAGTAAATGAGTTGTAAGGGCTTTGATCAATGAGGTGATCAGGAAGCCAATGAGCCTCAGATGTCTACTGCAGAGACTGTAGAGCCTGCAAGAAGAACAACCATCTCAGAAGTACTACATCCATAAGGCCATTATAGTAAAGAGTTTAGACAGAAGCCACATCAGAATGGGATGAATTTGGCAGGCATATAAACCGCTGAGATTGAGAAGATCTGAGAGAAGAATTGGAGAAACTGCCTGCTCTTTTACATTTACATTTACATTTACAGCTTTTGGCAGACGCCCTTATCCAGAGCGATGTACATAAGTGCTTAAATCTCTAACATTGAATACATTAATGCTGGCTCACTAAGTTACATACTTAAGATACCACGAGTTTAAAACATTTGTTCAAAGTTACAATGAAAAAGTGTCAAAGGTATGTTTTTTTTTTTGTTTTTTTGTTTTTTTAAATGCAAAAGATAAGGAAAGAAGTGCTAGTTGAAGTGTTTCCTGAATACGTAGGTCTTCAACCGCCACTTGAAAATAGCCAATGACTCAGCTGTCCGGACCTCTAGGGGAAGTTCATTCCACCACCTTGGTGCCAGAACAGAGAAGAGACTTGTAGTGTACTTTTATTAATGTTACAAATATAAGGAAGCACTTTAACAGAAATTCCCAGGCAGTTTTTGTGCTCCTGTTATTCCCATGCTGTTGATACTTAAGGACTTAAGCACTTGTTCTTGTTTGTGTAGGGGCTAAAAGTCTTGTTATGGGGCATAGAACCGCTGCCACAAATTTATGAAAACCTTTAAGAAGAACTTCAAATTTAAGAAAAAACTTTCAACTATAAATAAAATGACAAGCTACAATAAAAATGACATTGGGTTGTGAGGACATTTGATTTAAAATGTGTAACCTGGACATGAGGAATGTAGACAGCAGTAATGGCTGTCCTCCAAGCATTAAAATAAAGGCAAAAATAGAATGTAATATTTGAGTGTATTCTTTAATCATTTATATTGGCTCTCTTCTGTGTTTACAGGATGGAGAATTGTTGGGGAAGCTGCTGGAGTATCTGGATAAGTCCCCCACCTCAGAGACGAGCCCTCCTGTAAAGGAGCAGGGTGCATCAGTGGAGAGAGTACACAGCAGAACAACCGAGCTGGGTGTAAAAGTACAGAAGAAGGCAATGGAACAGGTGGAGGAGGTGGAGGGATGGGTGGAGGCTGCTGCTCTAGCGCCATCCTCTGGTCTAGAGATGGATCTCACACCACACAGGCAAAATGTAAAAGTGCAGGATCTGCAACTTGATGTACAGACCAACAGTAATAATGATGTATATGGCTACATCATAACAGATACTGAGTAAGTACTTATATATCAACAGAAAAAAAACACAAATAATAGTAGTAGAATTGATTTTTTTTAATTATAAATTGATGGCTCGTTTTTTCTTTATCAGCTCTCTTCCCACTGATCAAGGATTGCACCTAATGGAGCTCTTGTGTCGCAAAGCAAAGATCCAAATGACTGATTTCCTTGACCTTTCGTAAGTCATCTGTATATATGTGTGTGTGTGTGTGTGTGTGTGTGTGCGTATGTGTGTTAAATTAACTCACTGTTTAGTTTCCTCTATGTATTTACAGTCATGTGAAAAAATTAGGACACCCCATTATATATTAAAGTTCTTTATTATAAGTCAACATGACAATTTCTGATCTTGTTTTAATTTGTACCTGTAGATGAAAGTGATATAATTGCATGTAAGCAACCAAAACACAGCTTGCTTTCACTTATTAAACAAAAGAAATTAACATAAATGAGAGTTTAATCGGTGGAAAAAGTTATTACACCCTATGCCTTCCCCTTTTGGCTGAAATAACCTCTATGAGATGTTTCTTGTAGCCATCTACCAGTTTCTGACATTGACTGGAAGAAAGTTTTCCCCACTCTTCAATGCAGAATTCTTTCAGCTGTGTTTCTTACATGCAAAGTCTGTTTCAAATCAACACACAGGATCTCAATAGGATTTAGGACTTTGACTTGGATTTTATAGAATTTTGCATTTTCTACTTTTCAGCGAGTCTTTGGTGGATTTACTGTTATGTTTTTGTTATGTTGCAAGGTTCTGCTTCAGCTTCAGTTTTTTTGACAGATGGTCTCACATGTTCCTCAAGCACCTTCTGATACAATGTAGAATTCATAGTCAATTCTATGATGATGACCTGGCCAGGTCCTGCTGCAGCAAAGCTCAAACCATAACACTTCCACCTCCATGTTTCACAGTTGGGATGAAGTTCTTTTGTTGAAATGCTGTATTTGGTTTACACCAAACATCCCTGTTATGGTCTCCAAATAATTCAGTTTTAGACTCATCTGTCCAAATCACATTATTTATTCCAGAAATCTTGGCCTTTGTGTTATTTGGCAAACTTCATTGTTGCCCTCATGTTTTTTTTTTTTTACAAAGGTTTTCTCCTTTCACACCTCTCATGATAATTAAAGTTGTTCAGTCTCTTTCTGATTGTAGATTCCTGCACTTTGACATCAAATGTAGCAAGAGCTTGGTAGGTCCTGTGATGATATTTTAGGGTTTTTGGAGACTTCTTTAAGCATCTTGCAGTCTGCTCCTAGGGTGAATTTGCTTGGATGGCCTGAGTGGTTTTAAATGTTCTCCACAGTGGAATGACTGATTACAAATTGTTTTGAGATATTTGTATTTTTATCCTTACCAGACTCATAAGCATCAACAATCTTCTTTCTGAAGGCCTCAGAGAGCTCTTTGGATCTCACCATGGTGATGTGTCTCACTTCATCAAATAAGCGCAAACTAAACAAAATATCTGAGGTTTAAACAAGACAAGCCTTCTTCAGAATGTTCTGTAACAATGTTCTAATAATTTGCACCTGATGTGATACACCTGTAGGTCATTTTACCCATTTAAAGTACAAATAAATGTGGGGCTGTCCTTACTTTTTGAAATTGGAATTTTATATTTGTTTAGATATATTACTTGAATCTTTCAATATTTTTGAAATCAAGATTAAATGTCCACATGTTTAACTATTAAAAAAAAGCACAGGCTTTCATGGGGTGTCTAATATTTTGCACGACTGTACGTCTGTTCTTTAAACTTGTTAATCATTTATCAAGTGTCCTACTACCGGCTGATTATTAAGTAACATTCATAACATTTACATTTTTTTTATTAAGTATCATGCATAACACCAAAAAAACACCATCACAAAATCTTAAACAAATGTTCTGTGTGAATGTGTGCAGTGTTGTTGGTCCAGCTGTGACATTCCAGGTCCGCACTAATGATCAGAATATCACCACAGCTGCCATTGCTAATTTGGCTGGTAAGAATTTTGCACACACACACACACACACACACACACACACACACACACACACACTTTTTGCCACTCTCTAACAATGTACACACGTCATGACTGACACTTTTGCTGTCGGTGTAATCAGATAAACAGAAGGCTGCACTAGAGAAGGAGGCTGGAGTCACCATTTTGGAGGCTGGAGTTACTGATGTAAGGAACTCGCTGTCATTGATACACTCTGCTGCATGAAAAAATAAACATTTAAAAGTAATTTATTTGTAGACTAGTTACACTGTATGGCTAATGTTTTGTGTACACCTGATCATCATGGCCATGAGGCCCCACCTCTCAAAGTTTTCCCTTCACTTTGAGCTTCGCTTAAATGTGTTACAACAGGTGAGTAAGGTGAGATCCTTTAGACATTTTTTGTGAGGTTAGGAAGTGTGAAAGTGTGTGGCATTCACAGAGCCCTGATCTTTATCTCACTGAACTTTATCTCACTGAACTGCTGGGGATGAATTTGAATGCTGAGATGATTGTATGTTATAGCAACAAAAGTAAGGCCAACTTTTGAATGGGATGTTCAACATACATATCGGTATGATGATCAGGTGTCCAAATATATACAGGACCTAATGTATATGTATATTTATGAATCTCTAAATTTGTCTTTTTGTATATGTGTTTGTAGAAGACTACATTGAATCAAATTCCTACTAAGTACAGCCACTCAGAATCTATGAAGTTCCTAATCCTTACAATAATATCCATCGTCTGCATCATCATGGTCCTGCTGATCTCTAGTATTATTTACTGTCTGCGCCATCGATCACATCACAAACTCAAAGAGAAACTCACCAATCTCAGCACAGACCCTGCTACTGAAGCCACAGCTACCTATCAGGTACAAAGCATTATGTGGGTAATGAGAGAGTGCGGCTTATATAAATGGGATCATAAGACAAATACCCAGGATGGTATGAAGAAGTAATGCTGAGGCTGCAATTCATTACACAACTGCATAAATATTGGACAAGTATTTCATTGCACATCTGTTCTACTCCTTCATATGTGCAGGAGTTGTGTAGGCAGCGAATGGCTGTGAAGCCCCCAGCGGAAAGAACAGAACTTCGTCAGTCCTCTCGAATTAACAGTGTGTCTTCTCAGCTGAGTGATGGACCAATCCTTAGCCCCTCTGCCCGCACAAGCACTTCCTCCTGGAGTGAAGAGCCTGCGCACTCAAATATGGACATCTCCACTGGACATATGATACTGGTAACCACTCAGATGTATAGTCCCCTTTAAAAGTATTAGAACAGTCAATTCTTTTGTTTTTGCTATACAAATGGTGAAAAGGTGAATATGGGAAGATAGGGGAGAATTTCATCTTTTTTTGTTTTTGGTCAACGAAAACAGCAACAGCTGATGGCAAAAGGATTGCAATAACATTGTATATCTGGATTTGTGGAATATTCCTTTGTGATAATGACCATTGTTAAAAGTGCTATGCAAACTGAACTGAACTGATTTGGGTGGGTGGATGACGAACTCCTGGCATGTGTGGATGAGAGACAAGCGACTTTTTACAAACCTTCATGTTTAGATTTGTAATTAATTAATTTTTAATATTAGTGAATTTCAGCATTTTTCTCACTTGTAGACACATATACCCAAACATAAATAGTATGTAAAGAGTATTCTAATAGAAAAACAAGCAACACACAAGTAAATTCACTGTAATCACACACAGGAGAGCATCATCACATATGACCTGTTGGTTCAAGCCACCTATTCTCCTTCTCCATGCCACGTCACCCCAATGCCTAACTCAAGCCAGGGAGCCATCTGGCCTGCAGCCGTCTGTTGGTGCTTAAACATGAGCCTTCTGCCAGAGATAAATAACTAGTGTAGAGTTGTAATGTAATAAATATTGACATAACATACTGTAATTACTTTACCACAATCGGGCAAAATATGGGAAATATTCAAATTGAGTGAACAGCTAGAGATGTATATTGTGTGATGTAGACTGTGTGATGTATATATAAAAAGAATGTACTGTTGTTCTATAAACAAAATAGTGTACAACACAACTCTTTCTTTTTTCTCCTTCCCTTCTGTTATTTTATAGTCATATATGGAGGATCACCTGAAGAATAAGAACAGGTTGGAGAAGGAGTGGGAAGCTCTGTGTGCATATCAAGCAGAACCGAACAACTGCAGCATTGGCCAGAGAGACTGCAATGCCAAGAAGAACCGCACCTCCAATATCATTCCTTGTGAGCATGTGCCTTTATATATCCTCTGTTCATGCTAAACAACGTTAAGAAAAAGAGCAATGTTACAGACAGCATTAACCCATTAACCTGTTTTCAGGGCATAGCTTTTATAAAGATCAATATCACTCAACTAAAACCTAATCTACATTTACATGCATACTTGTGTTTCAGATGATCATTCCAGGATTTGCCTGAAAATTGAGAACAGCCAAGGCAACTCTGAATACATCAATGCTAGTCCTATTGTAAGTACATACTATAAAATTCCACTTCCTGTATTTCTTACTGTACACACTGCAATCCTGTTCCAATACACCTTAAACAATTTTGTACAATTTGTGTGATGGTGTGTTTTTCTCTTAGATGGATCACGACCCTAGGAACCCAGCTTACATTGCCACGCAAGGTCCTCTGCCCTCAACTGTTTCTGACTTCTGGCAGGTAAATCTTTGTGTGTGTGTGTGTGTGTGTGTGTGTGAGTGTGTGAGTGTGTGTGTATGTAAATTGCCTGTTTGCATGAATATTGTGTGAGTTTGAGAAATAAATGTGAAGGTGACACACAGTAAATACTCATTAGTGCATTTCAACACATTAAATACCTAGGAGCCATCACTGGGTCCAGACACAGGCTACAAGTTTTATGTACATCAGTATAGCTATAGAATATAAGTGCATTATTGTACTTATAAACTTATACGCTACATATCATATACCATACATTATAGTATAGAAGTCTCTGGAACTGCAGGGATGTTCAGCACACTTCCAAAACAAATGGTCTGAATTGGTGTTTTGATGGTGGTGATGGTGAGCACTGCTAACACGAAACACCAAATTATCCCATTATTTATAAAGTCTTTACCTGCCTTGATCTCTGGTGATTTAAGCTTCTTGACTTCACTTGATGGTGATGATTATACCATACGATTTACATTTTCCTCCTCATCAGACAGTTTGTTGTGCCCTCATTTTTGTTGTCTAATTTGGTCATTTCGACATTCTGTAAATCTAAATGCATTCATTTAATCAATGAGGAGTTGAATCCTTTAATCATATTCTATTAATATGCTTTTATAAATATTTTAGCTCAGATATGCATTGGTATTTGATTTGCATTGATCTGTGTGGGCAACATGTGTTTTTTAGATGGTGTGGGAAAGCGGGTGTGTGGTGATCGTCATGCTGACTCCTCTAACAGAAAGTGGAGTTAAACAGTGTTACCATTACTGGCCAGATGAAGGCTCCAACCTCTACCATATATATGAGGTACTAAACACAGATTAGTAGACTAAACACTACCAAATACACACACATTCATTGTCACCTGGAACTCTACACATAGTTGGATGAATAGTGTTTGGAGTATGTAGTTTATGGTGTGTGTCTGTAGGTTAACCTGGTGTCAGAACATGTGTGGTGTGAAGATTTCCTGGTTCGTAGTTTTTACTTGAAGAACATGCAGACCAATGAAAGTCGCACAGTCACTCAGTTCCATTACCACACCTGGCTCAACCAGCATACACCTGAGACCAGCCAAGCTCTACTCGACTTCCGCAGGTACACATGAGCACTCTGTGTGTTTTTGTGTGTGTGTGTGTGTGTGTGTGTGTTCACACGTATGATTATACATATGCATCTGCAATTTATTTTCATTTTTGTTTCATTTATTGCAATTAATGGAACTTTGATGACAACACTGCCACTTCAATCTATTTTTGTTATGTATTTTTGTCTCTCTGCGGTTTCTCATTCATTTTCTCACTGTCATTCTGCTGCTCGTTCAATCAATCGCTCTACCTCTGTGACATTTAATTCACCGATTATTGATTTTAAAGCGATTATGACTCAAAGCTTGATTTAATTTCAAGAACCATGAAAAATAGAAATCCCAGAAAATATTACACTGTATATCATTACATATTGTAGAAGGAATTTTGGAAAGATTGCCTACAAATAGTTTGGGTGATTTTGCACTTCTATAAGAAAATATCTAATATATAATAAAACTTTCCTGTGTAGCTGGATTTTGAATTAAATTCAGTTTTATTTGTAGAGCACTTTTAACAGTAGATACTGATGCAAAGCAATTTCATAGGAATAAAAATATTCTGAATAAAAATGGTTAAAATGATTAAAAAGTTTCAAATGCATGTGCATTAAGGCATTTTGTTTGTTTCGGTCCACACTTCAGTTGTGTTAGAAGATCGTTAACATGATGTGATCAGCTTCTGCAAATTTCTCTTCTGAACATGTATTTCATTCCCCACAAAGATGAGTGGCATTTTTTTTGTTCTGATCCTTTCTGCTTTTTTCTTTTTTTCTTTTTTGTTTTCCGAGAGTAGTCTGTGTATTTATAGTCTTGTCAAGCGCTTCCTGTTTTAGATTTAGACTTATTAGTATTTAGAATTTATTATTTTGATCTTTTTTTTTGCAGCGATATAGTCCTCTTCAAAGGTCTGCTGTCCAAGTAACATAAAAAAAAGTCAACCTAGTAGCACAAAATGCCCTGTGTTCATTTTTAATGCTGGTCTTGTGGTCACATAGACTCCATGAAAGTGTGCACCAATGGACAGTGTGGGGAATGGAGATGGTCCATCTTGGTGTCTAGCTTGAACTGCCATTGGCTTGTCCCCTGTGTGCTGTTAAATCTGTTCTGCTCCACCAGCCCATGCTGCCTTCAACGAGTTTTGCATAATGTTAAGTTTCCTATATCACGTAGAATGCCTTCCTGCCCTTTTGAAGATGTCACTCCACCTCCCTGCTCCCCTGCATCTGTTGCCTAATGCCTAGGAGTTGTATCTTAAAGGGGGGCTACATCATGTAATTTGCCCTGTCAGTGCACGCTGTTGCTTTCTGCATGTATCCTGGCTCACAACACAAACAGTGCTTCAGTTGTGTAGTTTAGTTGCTGTCCTGTTAATGCTATACATGTTTTCTGTTCACCTTTGTTTAGATCATTTTCTACACCCTGATGTTTCAGTTTTTCAATGTTGAAGGCTCACGGTGCCACTGTGTTGTGTTCTGAGCCAAGTTACTTTGTTGTACTAGTTCTGTGTTTCATGCTTTCTAGCATGATTTCCCAGTTTTGACTTGCACTTGTCCGTCTTGTTTTAATCATGGATTACCATCTTGCCACATGGTCTGTGCTCTGACTCCAGCCTGAATTAAGTATGCTTGTACCCTAAATAACAAGTACACTGATTTCACACAATTCCGTACTGTATGTTACCAAAGCTGGACTGTAGTCTCTTTATTAGTCAGTTAAAACTGAAGAGCTGCTAATGATTTAAAAGTGCTAGTTATTAACAATGCTTGGTTATGAAAATCCATGTCATGAAGCTCCTGACTCTCTCTTGTGCTTATGTTGCTTCCAGAGGCAGTTAAAGTTTGGAACTTTATTGACTGAGGCAACAGAGTATAGGTTATTTTTATAGTGTTGTGTGGCTGAGCCGTTGCTGTACTTAGGCACGTTTAAAATTAATAGCACTTACAGTTGACAGGGGCACATCTAGCTGGGCAAAAATTTCACACAATGACTTGTAGCAAAGGCAACAATTTTAGCCTTATATTGTACGTTTGGCTCAAAAACAAGAGAGCTTGTCACCCAAAGACCCATGGTGTAGCACAGCGGCAGAAGCACTGTGATAAGGGGCTGCTACTCTTCAGCTTTAGACAGCTGAACAGATGAAGTAAAACATCCACTTCTATCATCAAATGACCCAAAGCATGAATTAAGTCAACATGACAAAACACACACACACACACACACACACCCACACACACACACACACACACACACACACACACACACACACACTATGTATCAGTGTGTGGAAGGTTCTTTCTCTCCTCTCTCTACTTTTACTTTTACTTAATCCCTTGCCATTTCCCTCTATCTGTCTCATTGTTTGAACAGTTGCCAGTGTCATTTTTGTGCTAGTGCAGCTTGTGCACTCTGACCCCAGTTGCATAGTCACAAAAGTGATCACTGACAGCCGTTACTCCACATCCTAGTGCACCTTGGGACATTCCCTGTTCCCCTTCCCCATGAGCACTGTTCTGGCCTTTGCTCATTATTCTGCTCTTTATCTTTTTATCTTACCCATTGAACTTGCGGGACTTTGTTTTCTGTCTTTGTCTGACATGTTTTGATTTCAGTCCTACTATACTCCTTGATCATGTCGCTTGTTTAGTCTTCATATCACAGCGTTTTGCCTATATAATTAAAGAACAGTACCTTTTGTGTGACATATGTTGTTCTAACACTCACTGTCAGCACTGAAGTGTGTGTATGTGTGTGTGTGTACACTATGCTGTATACTGTATATGTAAATATGTTAAAGATTCATTCATAATATCACCAACATGAGCCCAGCATGTTTGTCACCGTGTGTTTTTTTCTTCACAGAAAAGTAAATAAATGCTACAGAGGAAGATCCTGTCCCATTATAGTTCACTGCAGGCAAGTAGAACACTAAACCTTTCATGAACATAAATGTGTTGCAATTAAATAATCAGTGGTCTCAGTTTCCTTTCCTGTCTCTCTGACTCTCTCTCTCTCAGTGATGGAGCAGGGAGGACCGGGACATACACACTGATTGATATGGTTTTGAATAAGATGGCTAAAGGTAGGTGCACATAAACCTCTTTTTTGACTTTCTAATAAATATTCATTAAGAAACTTCCAAATATGCAGCAATGATCACTTAATCTTTTGCAGTGGATTTTTAACAACTGCAACCCATTCTCCAATATTCAAGCAATAACTTCTTTAGTGTAAGAGAATTTTAAGCTTTCACGGCACAGTAATTCTTACATGCAGAGTGTATAGCAGTACACTGTGTTGAAATAACGCTTTTAGGTCTTCGGTCAGTCAAATTAAGAATGTAAGGAATATTGACAAATAGACTAATGTCACTGCAATCTTTTAGGCTAATATTTGTAATAAATATTCCTCTCTTTAGCTTTTGAATTGTTAGGTGCTTGGTTAACAGTGAAAGCAATATTCAGATTCCATTCTATAAGTTAATGCTCATATTAAAGTAAATGAGTCTATGGAATAATCTGTGGAGGATGTCTGATACTGCTGGTGGTACGACCAGGTGCTTACAACTATTTAGTCATTTAAAATGGAAGAGCTGCTAATTATTAACAAGTGCTAAATATTAATAATTATTAACAAGTTGTTGCTATGATCACATCTGGAAAGAAGAAAAAAAAAAACACCATGTCTCCAAATTCACACCCACCAGAAACAGCGTATTGTTGCGTACTTAACATGATCTGTTAGTTACCAAAACAGATTTGTGTCTAGGATTTTTGGTTTTGGTCTCCAGTGGCAGTGTGCTTGATTCTACTCTAGCCAAAGCATGGCATTGGCATATTGAGCTTAGGTGCTCAAAACCATTGCAGGGAACAACAACAGTGCCATCAACTGTCAGAGGTCAAAACCCTCAAAGCAAATCATCAGCTTCATTAGAAGTGGAGAAAAGACAAGAACAACACCTAAAGCAACAGCAGGCTTTCTCAAAGCAGCACAATACTGACAGCTAACAGTGGACCTGGGCCGGCAACTTAGGTTTCCTCAGCATGTAATTAAGACTATTCTAAGACCTGACATTGTTCTGGTGTCAGAAGTAATGGCTGTCATGCTGACACTTACTGTGCCATGGAGAAGGCCAATGAACAGAAAAGGGAGACATATAAGCTGCTACAGACAAGGCTGGAAGGCAAGGTGTTTACCTCAGAAGGTAGGGTGCAGAGACGATGCAAGGCAGTCCTCGGTGGAGCTTAATTGCACTCATCACTGCAGGCAAGAAGATGAGTAGGACCATTTACAACCGGCACAGAGGCTGCAAAGAAAGCCTCCCAGTGGCTTTGGATTAAGAGGGCAAATCTGTGGGAGAGTGTAACTAGGGCACAAACAGTGGCCGTATCAACCTCAGCTGGGTTGCATGAGAGAATACCTGAGGACCTCAGGAATTATAACTGTCGATGTGCCCTAGCTTAGTGTCAGAAGATGTTTCATTACATTTTGTCTTAGTTTTGACATTTCTACTCAAAATTGAAAACTTTTCTTGACTCAATTAACAACATGACCACAGTTAGACAGGCTGCTCATAATTTCACAACAATCTTGAATTTTAAGATGTTTTCAGGGTTTGCTTTTTTGTTAAAAAATATTTTGTTACAGAAATTAAGATCTTACTCTGTATGTAAAATCCGTGATAGTAGTAGGAATAGATGAAGGTTCATTCATTCATTCATTTATTTTCTACCGCTTATCCGAACTACCTCGGGTCACGGGGAGCCTGTGCCTATCTCAGGCGTCATCGGGCATCAAGGCAGGATACACCCTGGACAGAGTGCAAACCCATCACAGGACACACACACACACTCATTCACTCACACGCTACGGACAATTTTCCAGAGATGCCAATCAACCTACCATGCATGTCTTTGGACCGGGGGAGGAAACCGGAGTATCCGGAGGAAACCCCCGAGGCACAGGGAGACCATGCAAACTCGACACACACAGGAGGCGGGAATCGAACCCCCAACCCTGGAGGTGTGAGGCAAACGTGCTAACCACTAAGCCACCGTGCCCCCCTAGATGAAGGTTCAATGCATAAAATAAGTACCAACAAACAAAAAAAGCAAATAGGCTTTCAATTCATTAGGTTAATGTAACAAATTCCAAACATTAGAAAGGTATCTGACTTCCAGTGTATTAATACCTTATTTATTAGCCTTTATATTTCTATCACTGTATTGTTTCTGGGTTTTGTTTTGTTTTTTATTTGTAAGATTATTGTTAAATTTCAGGAGTTTCTCCAAAGGGGATCAATAAAATCTATCAATATCTATCAATTTTAAACGTACTGCATGTTACACTTACAGGATGGCAAATCATACTGTACAAAACACCTTTAGAAATGATTCAGGGATTCATGTCTAGCATGGCATTATTTTCAAACGTGTATAACAAATTTCTTTCTTAAGCACTCAGTCATTCTTCTTTAGGAATGCTCAAAAATCATTTTTATATGATTCAAAAAAGGAATGGAAAAAAAAATACCGAACCAGAGCAAATATGTGATGTCCTGTGATGAATTGTTTTCTAGTGATTTCCTTACATAATAACTGACAGGATAGATGGAAATCTCTACCATGCAATAGTGCAGGGGATGCAATCTTTGGTTGGTAATGTTTTTGACCACAACATTAAAGAGTATTAAAGACCTTCTTTGAAAGATATTATTCAAAACTGATCTGTTACTCTAGACTGAAGCAGCACATGTATTCAGTGTGCTGTGTGTTGATATATTTTATATATTTTATGTTTCTTTGTAGGTGCTAAAGAGATTGATATTGCTGCTACTCTGGAACACCTGAGAGATCAGAGACCTGGCATGGTTCAAACCAAGGTACACATGCACATTCAAAGACATACAGACAAATCATATATAGGTATTCTAACCACTCCTTTTCTCTGTCTCTGTCTCTGTCTCTTTTTCATTCTCAGGAGCAGTTTGAGTTTGCATTGACTGCAGTGGCAGAAGAAGTGAATGCTATCCTTAAATCCCTCCCTTAGTGAGAAATCAAGCAGCAAGAGGCATCCAGTCTCCCTCTCCTTCCTCTCCTTCTTTCTTATTTTCTGCATTATTCTCTCTATCTGGATAGTGTATATAAAGTTAGGATTCATTAAAAGCTTTTTTTCTCGTTTCTTTTGATGTGTACTGGCCTTGCAGTGCAGACAGTCTACTTATATTGAAAAGATATTATATGTTTGGATATATTAATCATATAGCTATAGATTTCTACCCACATGTAAATGTTCGTTTTTATTTTTGTCCAATTGTTTCTCTGCTGGTGGCACATGGTTAGTCATTGCCAAATTTGATATAATGGTAAGCTGACAATAGCTTCTTTCCCGATGCTGAAAGCGGTATTTAAAACATCTGCATCTTATCTAAATTATGGTACAATAACAAAAATAACTAAAGTTGTTTGTTGACAATATTATATGCAGCTATGGAAAGTGCTTTGAAAATGTACTTCGTAAAGGCCCAAAATGCTGGTATATGTACTTATCTTAAAAGGAAATTTAGTATCATAGTCTATTTTTATTTAAAAGACAGTTCTATTTCACCTATCCTAACAATCAGAGGCACTAGAAAGATAGACCTAATAAGAAAGACCTGCATACCTTCTTGCGTCATTGTGCATACCTGCCAAGACATTCCAAAAAGTCACAAAGTGTGCTATAATTACGTCTATATTGCAATAAATCCTATTAGCTCCTTAACAGCTACAGTAGTTACCACACTCAACCTCCAATGGAGCTCCATGGGTTTGCTTATATCCTCCCCACTGGTTTAGCTTCTCGCTCTTCCATTTACTCCATGCATTTCATGTGCAATGACACCTAGCCATAGAATACTTTGCTGTTAGTGAGTCTGAGAGGTTCCCACTTATTTTGGATACTGCCATATTTTGATCCTTTGCAATCCATTAATAAGCTATCCATTTGGGACACATCAACCCTCCTGAGAACAGAGTGTTTTGTTTGGTATCATGGTGAACTGAGAAGAGGTGCTAGATGACCTAAAGTGTCCATTTTAACAAGCCAATGCACCATACCAAATTGAAAACTATTAGAACTTTTTGCTATGGATCACTTCACCAAAATAGTATGTGACCACAGGTTATGTGATGACACTGGGGCTAAACCTTGGGTTTTCAGCTCAAAGTGATATGATCCAATAAACTCAGTTCAGATCAATCTTATTTGTATAGCACTTTTAACAATAGACGTGGTCACAAATAATCTCTACAGGAATATAAAAATTCTGAATTAAAAAAACAAAGCTTAAAATTCTAGTTTATATTTATCCCTCACAAGCAAGCCAGAGACATAGTGGCAATGAATAACCCCCTGAGATGATATGAGGAAGTAACAGACTGAACAGCAGTTCCTGAGAAGTTTCCAAAGCAAAATAAGTGAATAACAATGGTGTTTGTTGTAAATATTGTATCAAACTTCACTTTATGACTGTTGCAAGGTCTTGGCAAGTACAATATACTGTACCTTTTTAAGGGATGAAGGTATAACGTAAAAGGAGATACTGCTTAAGGGCTAGAAGATGATTAGCGTAAATAATGTATGGAAATTGACTAATTAGAGTCTCAAACTGTACACCCACAAGGTGGACCATCATGGTAGGTGTGTAGTAAATAGTAACTGTAAGGTGTTTGTACCAGCCATAAACACACTTAACATGCCACTTCCTAGTCATTGTCCCTGCTGTGCTGAGAACAGATGGCCTACTGTCAAGTGTACACTGCAAAAATGACATCTTAGTAAGGCATAAATATTTTGAATATAGTTAATATGATCTATTTCTTATTAAAACAATAAATCAAATTTAAGACTATTAACCCTATTTATAAGCAAATTTTACATTTTCCTGTTCTACTGGCAGATTATTCTGCTAATTTTAATAATTTCTTTTGAGGGGAAAAAAAATCTAAATTATCTGACAATAGAATAAGAAAGAAAAAAATTAAAATGTGCATACATATAAACTTAACAATTTTAAATTTGGCTCTTTCAACTTCAAGTCACATGCTCTCATTTATTTCAGTGTAGGAGCAAAGTGTTGTTCCTGAGTCTCTTGTTCTTACACTAGATGGTTTTAAGAATTTGCTCAATGTAAATAAAATATATAATGTGCTGTGATGGCATACTGGGCAGACTGCAGAATCTACTAAAAATGTACTAAACTGCTCAGCTAGAAGAATCATTACACCTCTTAATGATCCAGATTATTGTATTTATCACCAGAATTCTATTCTAATCTATTTTTCTTTCTCAACAAATGAAATGCTGTTGTCCTGTGATTAAAGTTTAACTGTTTGTGAAACTCTAATGCATTTCTGTGTCCTTTTTTGAGCTTGCTGTAATAACAGCAATAAGAATACATTTGATTGAATAAAAGTACATTTTATATGCTGAATTTATATATTTTTTAAAGCTTCTGTGACAGTGTCCATTATTTAAAGCACTATGCAAATAAAAAAGGAATTTAATAATAACAATAATAGTAGTAGTAGTAGTAATAATAATAATAATAATAATAATAATAATAATAATAATAATTTAGAACACAATGCAAATATGCTGATATTTTAAAGGTATAGATTATTTTCACTTAAATTTAGCTTTGCCTTGGGTGACAACACTGTTGTTAGTTTTAATATTTCTGAACCACTGGTTTTACTGGTTACAGCTCTTTTTTGCATGAAAAAGTTACTTTGGGAATTGTTGTCAGGAAACAAATATTTAACTGTGTTGTCTAATGTTTGGCTGGTTGAACATGGACCTTATTCAATGCAGTTACTGATTATATTAGAGTAGATTTAAACAGTCACTCCTATTTATATGATGTGTAAAGAGAATATTTTACCTTTCAGCGTGACCCAAAGGTATGACTTCAGAAGAAAAGGATCAATGATCCCAGGCGTACCAAAAATTAAACATCTAAATGGTTAAAGAAGAAAATAAAATCAAGTGCTCTTGTAAGATCTTAAGAGAGCTGTGCCTTAATGAATGCACTCAAACATAAATGATTTTAAGTGATGCAAAATTTCTCTAAAAGATGAGCAAGGTGTATAAAATGAAATAAAATGTAAGTCACTCTGGATAAGGGTGTCTGTTAAACAACAACCTGGAACTGAACATGCTCAAAACTGTGGAGATGATAGTCTCACCATCATGGGTAGCAGTGGAGTTATTCAAGTTCCTGGGAACATCATTTCCTAGGACCTGAAGTGGGACATTCAAATTGACTACACTGTGAAAAAGGCCCAGCAGAGGTTGTACTTCCTTCATCAACTGATAAAGTTCAACCTGCCACAGACACAGATGACACAGCTTTACTCAGCTGTTATTGAGTTGGTTCTTTGCTCAGCCAGCAAATCAGATTTAAGACTGTAATTCATTCTGTAATTCTCCCTCTCTAATTATTGCCTCTTCTCAAGTACTATGTAAATATGTAAAGCCATACTATTTAAATGTTTACTCTTCCCATGCAAGATATGTATGTATGTATGTATGTATGTATGTATGTATGTATGTATGTATGTGTGTATGTATTTGTGTATGTATGTATATATGTATGTATGTATGTATGTATGTATGTATGTATGTGTGTGTGTATGTATGTGTATGTATGTATATGTGTATGTATGTATGTATGTATGTATGTATGTGTATGTATGTATGTATGTATGTGTGTGTGTATGTATGTATGTATGTATGTATGTGTGTGTGTGTATGTATGTATGTATGTATTATAATAATAATAAAACTATTCTGATTCTGATTCTGAATAAAATTGCCTCATGCCGTTCAAGATGAAAGACTTTTATTTTGCTTTGCACGCCTGAACTTTGTATCGGAAGTCCAAGCCGATATCAAGACAGCATTAGATACATGCAAAATTCTGTGGCATGTAGCAGAATAAAACTAAAGCTAGACTTGAAACCGTATTATTCCTTTTCCTGGAGAAAATGTCCGCTATAATTCCTCGCATCGAGCAGCTTTCTTGTCGAGTTCTGCGTGTTCTGGGCTGTAACCCTGGACCCATGACACTACAGGGAACCAACACGTACCTGGTCGGGACTGGGAGAAGGTATTAATATGTAAACAATATACAAAGGTAGTGGTAACATTGGGGTTTGTTATATATTTATATTATTTTATGTTAATGTTAATTTTATTTACATTTTCTTTTGTTAGTAAACAGTAACACGGAAGTGTGTAATCAACTGGAACAAAATCAAATGAACTTTATATTTTTGCATAAGAGATTAATCTCCTTATATATTATGTGCATTATTAACACTGAAATAGCTTCCATTTTAGTCACATTATCATATTTACGGAAGCATTTTACGGACTATTTTCAAATTATATTTATACTTGCAACTGCTTTTTGTGTGTATATGTGTGTGTGTTTGTATTTGTGTGTGTGTGTGTGTGTGTGTGTGTGTGAGTGTGAGTGACATGGAAAAGCAAAGTCTTGCCACATATCCTTTATTTGCATTCTCATGTATAGATGGTCTATGTATCTGAACATATATGTGTATATTTCTTACAGTTACTTGCTCAACAGTGTCTGTATATACTCTTTGTCATAGCCTTCGTGGTAGATATATTTATGTATATATATATATATAAAATGCACTTGTTCATTTGCACAGTTCTATTGTTTGCACTTGTGGTAGATGTTAAATACTATTTCATTGCTGTGAACTCAATGGCAATAAAGTTCTATGTATCAATCAATCAATCAACGAATCAGAACTGACCTTTGTAGCAAACATGTCTAACTTACTCCACCAAACCTTTTTGGCTTTTTACACCACAAATGTATGTATCTATATATATATATATAAATAAAAGAACACTTTATGTAACAATAAAATGACATTTTATATAAACAAGAGACATTGAAAATTGCTTTTTAAAATAATGCACTGATGATTTTCTCTTTACATATGGTGAGTGTTATAAGGTCCCTGTTTCACCAGGGAAACAAAAGCCATTGGTTTGTCAGCAACTCCAAACACTTCACATTACAAACACTTTGGAGAAGATTAAATGTTTTCTCTTTTCTGTTTTAATCTCTTGTGCAAGAGCTAGTAAAATGTCATAATTAAAACATTGCTTTTGCATTTCCGATGCCTTGCACAGAAACCTGTTGCTCAAAAGAAAGAGACTTGCGGTTCCATTAAATTTTTGGCTTTATAAGCAACACTGAGGAAGTGAAATAGCAGACTGATGTATTTAAGAAAAGACAGGGTACAGAGAGTGTAAAGACAGTATACAGACAGGGGACAGAGAGTGTAAAGACAGTATACAGACAGGGTACAGAGAGTGTAAAGACAGTATACAGACAGGGTACAGAGAGTGTAAAGACAGTATACAGACAGGGGACAGAGAGTGTAAAGACAGTATACAGACAGGGGACAGAGAGTGTAAAGACAGTATACAGACAGGGGACAGAGAGTGTAAAGACAGTATACAGACAGGGTACAGAGAGTGTAAAGACAGTATACAGACAGGGGACAGAGAGTGTAAAGACAGTATACAGACAGGGTACAGAGAGTGTAAAGACAGTATACAGACAGGGTACAGAGAGTTTACAGACAGGATTCAGACAGGGTGCAGAGAGTGTAAAGACAGTATACAGACAGGATACAGACAGGGTACAGATATTATACAGACAGGGTACAGAGAGTGAAAAGACAGTATACAGACAGGGGACAGAGAGTGTAAAGACAGTATACAGACAGGGGACAGAGAGTGTAAAGACAGTATACAGACAGGGGACAGAGAGTGTAAAGACAGTATACAGACAGGGGACAGAGAGTGTAAAGACAGTATACAGACAGGGGACAGAGAGTGTAAAGACAGTATACAGACAGGGGACAGAGAGTGTAAAGACAGTATACAGACAGGGGACAGAGAGTGTAAAGACAGTATACAGACAGGGGACAGAGAGTGTAAAGACAGTATACAGACAGGGGACAGAGAGTGTAAAGACAGTATACAGACAGGGGACAGAGAGTGTAAAGACAGTATACAGACAGGGGACAGAGAGTGTAAAGACAGTATACAGACAGGGGACAGAGAGTGTAAAGACAGTATACAGACAGGGGACAGAGAGTGTAAAGACAGTATACAGACAGGGGACAGAGAGTTTACAGACAGTATACAGACAGGGGACAGAGAGTGTAAAGACAGTATACAGACAGGGGACAGAGAGTGTAAAGACAGTATACAGACAGGGGACAGAGAGTGTAAAGACAGTATACAGATGGGACAGAGAGTGTAAAGACAGTATACAGACAGGGGACAGAGAGTGTAAAGGCAGTATACAGACAGGGGACAGAGAGTGTAAAGGCAGTATACAGACAGGGGACAGAGAGTGTAAAGGCAGTATACAGACAGGGGACAGAGTGTAAAGACAGCATACAGACAGGGGACAGAGAGTGTAAAGACAGCATACAGACAGGGGACAGAGAGTGTAAAGACAGCATACAGACAGGGGACAGAGAGTGTAAAGACAGCATACAGACAGGGGACAGAGAGTGTAAAGACAGCATACAGACAGGGGACAGAGAGTGTAAAGACAGCATACAGACAGGGGACAGAGAGTGTAAAGACAGCATAGAGACAGGGGACAGAGAGTGTAAAGACAGCATACAGACAGGGGACAGAGAGTGTAAAGACAGTATACAGACAGGGGACAGAGAGTGTAAAGACAGTATACAGACAGGATACAGACAGGGTACAGAGAGTGTACAGACAGGGTACAGAGAGTGTAAAGACAGGGTACAGAGAGTGTAAAGACAGGATACAGACAGGGTACAGATATTATACAGACAGGGTACAGACATTATACAGACAGTGTACGGACGGGTACAGACAGGGTACAATTTGCATTTTCATTTGATTTATGTCACAATGTCCACAAATACAAAATGCAACTTGAAAATGGGCCAGTTCCACTTCCATATTCATATTTGTCGTAGATTTTTTATACATTGTTGACATGGTGGCAGAGACGCAGGAGAAAATGCTTTGGGGATGGAACAGTATGGGGGATTTTTACCTAAGCTTTGTTGCCTGCAATTGTAGATTATTTATAAATTTCATTTGCTCAAATAATTACTTTTCTTTTTTTTTTGTTCTTCTTAAATATGGTATTTGTTTAGTGCATATTTCTGCAACATTTTTTGGATTGTGAAATTTAAGATATTGAATTGTCTCTGAAAAGCACCACATTCCCCATAATGTCTAGGTGGTGTGTCTGAAATTTTTATGACTGTTATAAAATATTTATATGTGGCTTTCAGACACTGGATGAAAGCAGGGCATGTGCTTTTTAGCAGCGTTCTTACAAAAAAAAGTCAAAAACAAACGTTTTTCAGGAACGCTTTATTTTGGTTCTATATCTCATTTCTATGTACAGAATACTAGAACAGAAATGAGCAAAACCAGTATGTCTATATAGTGGTCTGATCTTACACCACTAGAAGAACTGGACACAACCAGTGTCGCATCCTATCAGCAAACAATTTTTGGGCCATTTTGTGATGGATTTGTTAATGAATACTAAAACGTTTATTGTTTATTACTCATGTGATTGTCTGCGGTATGGGTGTGTGTTAGGCGTGTGTTAATAGACACCGGTGAACCTTCTGTACCTGAGTACATCTCTAATCTGAAGCAAGCTCTGGGCCAGAGTGAGTCCTCCATCCAGGAGATCCTTGTCACACACTGGCACCATGACCACACAGGAGGAGTTCCTGACATCCTTACAGACATACACTCAGGTAAGAGATTTACACATACAACTGCACTCATATACAGAATGGAATCTAAGACACACATATTTTCCAGCTTCACATATACCTCTGTAGCCTAAATGCAGGTTCTTTTCCTTTCATATGATGTTCATAACATAAAGCAAGATTCTTTAGCTTCTCTGGGTAGAATTACATTTGAATGTTGAAGGTTCAGTTGGCACCCTAAACTGTACAAACAGCCAGAAAACAGTGGAAATAGTATTTAGCTTTCAAACCTTTGCTAGAATTTGTGGAGCTCTTGATAATACTGCATTCAGGTTTTTTGAATGTTGCATGAAATGAATGTGGTT
This sequence comes from Tachysurus vachellii, assembly GCF_030014155.1. Taxonomy (NCBI): domain Eukaryota; kingdom Metazoa; phylum Chordata; class Actinopteri; order Siluriformes; family Bagridae; genus Tachysurus; species Tachysurus vachellii. The sequence goes on from NC_083460.1 coordinate 11,979,107, forward strand.
TATACTGTTGTCTTTATTTTGTGTGATTGTATGTATGTGTGTGTGATTCAGATTTGCAGGTGAGTAAACTCCCTCGTTCTCCTCCACAGCCAGAGGCAATTGGACAAGAGAAGAAAAAATACACATACCTTAAGGATGGAGATGTTATAAAGACAGAGGGAGCCACGTTACGGTGAGTATATCAGAGGAAGGGGAAGTGTGTACACTATACAGGTGACAACAATAATCGTGTTTGTACAAGATGGGTACATGTTAAGTGCATATGTGCAGGGTCTTATTCACCCCAGGACACACCGATGACCACATGGCTCTGTATCTGGAGGAGGAGGGAGCGGTGTTCTCGGGAGACTGCATTCTGGGTGAAGGAACAGCTGTGTTTGAGGACCTACATGATTATATGCTCTCACTTCAGAAACTGCTTGACATCAATGCAGACATTATCTATCCAGGTGTGTGTTTGTGTCTGTGTCTGTGTGTGACACAGCTTTGACAGCTGTCATGAAGTAAAATCATTAATAACACAGTTGGTTGCATTTTAAAAAACTATGCTGCATTCACATCCTAACAGTTACCACTAAAATAGATGCTCGAGGCTCTGTACTCTACATCTAACTAATTTAATTTACAATTTATTTGTATAGTTCTTCTGCAGTAGACAGTGTCACAAAGAAGCTTTGGTTATCAGGATCTAATCTGTAATGAGCAGATGATGTTGGAAGGACGTGGACGTTATACTTCTTGATGGCTTCTGATGAACTTTCCCTTTAACTCTAACATTATTACAGACACAATGGGCTGTTAATATAGCAGTACTCTAGTCAGGCCTATCTATTGTCTCTGTGTTTTTTATGTAAAAAAGTTTGACAAGAAATAGAACATTTTTGATAGTTGTTTGCTTCCATGTAACAACGTACTGTAGCTCTCAGTACAGCACACAGACTACCTTATAATGCACCCAGCTAGAGGTGTAAAGATGCATCGTGACATAATGCATTGCAGCGCATACATTAGATAGCCATTGTGGGAATGTGCAGTAGTGCAAATAAGCATTCTATTAAGTACGCATGTAATGCAGTTACACTGTTTGAACACCAGAAGGCCCATCTCTGCACAAACCATGGAGGTCAACTATAAAGCACACTGGCTGAGAGAGAGCAGTAGCTTCACTTTCTTCCATACCAAACCAAAGACAGTTGAAATCAGGCATAAGATATGCGAAAGCAGTAGCACATTTTTAAGAGTCAAAATTAGGAGTCCTTTTAGTCATAATATTTTCATACAGATTTTGTTCAAAATATTCTGAGACTTGAATGAAAAAAAATTGTGAATTAATTAGTGACTGGAGTGTATCATTACCTTCTAACTGCAGCAATTTATTCTGTCCCTCATCAGGTCATGGCCCTGTGGTGTTAAGTGCATGCAGTAAGATTCAGGAGTACATCTCCCATCGCATCAACCGTGAGCAGCAAATTCAGGCCGTGCTGAGAGACAACCCTGGAGCTACCTTCAGTTCCTCTGCCTTGGTTAAACTGGTGTACAAGGTGTTGTGGTGTCTACTGATTGGCTTTATGTCATCACATGGATTTGGATTAGTGCTCCTTATGTATTTTTTGGATTTTGATTTTCTTTATTAGGACACCCCTGAGCACTTACATAGAGCTGCTGAAATCAACCTGGTTCATCACTTAAAAAAACTACAGAAGGAGGGAGCGGTCTGCTTGAGTAAGAGCCATGCATAGATATTTGAATATTAATAATTAATAATTACTCGACTTTTATTTGTCCAGTCCATCTGTTTTAATATGAATAACGGTTACATTTCCAGTTTTACTAAAGCATTTCTGTGTCTTTTTATTTTTGCATATTTATAGTTGGAGAGCCAGGAAAGTGGAAGAGCAACTTGTGACCACCAACATAACAAACATTCACAGTTAAAAACACAAATGTATTTTATATTCTGTATATTTCCTGGTGTTGCATTAAATATTTGGAAATGTAATCAAATTTATGACCTCTTTTACTACCAAATTTCATAAAAACTATCATAGACCTACATGTCAGACTGATTTTTAGACCACTAAAATCCTTTTCTTTATAGCACTCAATATTCAACTATAGCTAAGTAGCTGTAGTCAACTAAAAATATGAAAGAAAATTATGGGGACAACTGTCAAAAAAATGGACATTGGATAATAGCATAATAGAATAGACACGAGGTAGAATAATAGTCAGGTAGATATTGATTATAGAATAGAAGGTTTTGTGGAAACTGAAACATTCTGCAAACCTGAATTAGCCTGGTATAACAACACATGTATGAGTGAGTTCCCTGAAGAGGAAAACGTGCTGCTGACTATTTTAGTTGACTAACCTTAACTAAAAGAATGATTGATGAACAAAAGAAGAAGGATCAAATTCTGTTCTTCTGAAGTTAATGTATTATGACTTGTGTTAAGACTGTTATTGCCACCTTAAGAGGTTTTATAAACATGTTTATAAAGACTGTTTAACATATCAGCCATTTTGCCTCTTCCATCCTTAACTCTTTCACCCAGAGTTAACAGTAGAAGTGTTGCATCATCAGGAAGAAGGAAATATTTTTTCATAAAGTCGTGAAAAATATGTAAATTAAAAATTTGGCTTTTGTAATTTAATAATTACTAGTTGTAATTGTCATTTTTATGCCTGTTATCATCTGTACATCCTTTAAACCTCTTTCTTGTGATATCTCAAGGAAAAGTGGTTGAATAATTCTAGTATTTCTATGGATTTATCATTTAAGTCAGCAAATGAACTGAACTGAAACTAATTCACAGAGGTTTAGGTTCATAGCAGAGTCAAATGTGAGAGTCTTTCTTCCTGGGATTCAACCTGGGATTCAAACTGTCAACCTTCCAATGAGTCGTAACACCTTAACCACTAGACTACCACATCCCATTTTTGCCATCAGTCTGTTTTGTCTCGCCATCACAAGATTAATTTCAGCATGATATTTCAAGAATTAAAGTAGTAGTTTTACGTTTGTTTTATGTCTGTCTATTTTACACCAGACTGCTCACGTACATTTTGGCAAACTGAAGTCTTGCTTTTTTATGTCTCTGTGTCAGCAGTGGGGTCCTCCTTGGTCTCCTGCCATAGCGTTTCATTTCATTCAAATGTCGACGGATAGTTCGCGCTGACCCTAATGCACCCTGAGCCTGTAGGACAGCTTGAATTTTTTTGGAACTTGTTTGGGGCTGCTTATCCACCATCCCGACTATCCTGCGTTGCAACCTTTCATCTTTCATTTTTCTCTTCCGTCCACGTCCAGTGAGATTAGCTACAGTGCTACGGGTTGCAAACTTCTTGATCATGTTGTGCACTGTGGACAAAGGAACATCTAGATCTCTGGAGATGGACTTTTAACCTTGAGATTGTTGATATTTTTCCACAATTTTGGTTCTCAAGTCCTCAGACAGTTTTCTTTTCCTATTTCTGTTCTCCATGCTTCGTGTGGCACACACAGACAAACAATGCAAAGACTGAGTCAACATCTCTCCTTTTTATCTGCTTGCAGGTGTGATTTTTATATTGCCTGCACCTGTTACTTGCCCCAGATGAATTTACAGAAGCATCACATGCTTGAATCAAACTTATTTATCCACAATTTTGAAAGAGTGCCAATAATTTTTTCCAGCCCATTTTTGGAGTTTTGTGTGAAATTATGTCAAATTTGCTTTTTCCTCTGTTTTTTTTTTTTTTTTTCTTCTTTTTTTTGTGTTGTCCCAATACACACAAAGGAAATAAACATGTGTATAGCAAAACGTGTAATTGCAATACTTTGTGAGAGATACTTTATTTTCTGGAAGAATTTCATGGGTGCCAACACTTTTGGCCATGACTGTATATTGCTTTTGTGCATGAAAATATTACATGAAATGTATTGTGTGATCCTGACTAAGCTGACAACTTTATTTGTTGGTACCATTTTTAACAAAAATTGGGGTTGGGATATATATATATATATATATATATATATATATATATATATATATATATATATATATATATATATATATATATATATATAAATAAATGAATGCCTGGGAGAGACCTTGCTGATGCAGTATAACTAGCTTGTTTCAACTCATCAGCTTTCAGCTTTGATCAGAAAGCCATGTACATTTAGTTGATTTTGCAAATTGCAGGCATTTGTACTTGTAATTGTTATCGAACTCTTTTTCAGACGTGCAAATTACTGTAACCGAATTGAACCAAAACAATTGAGAAAAACTTCAACCGATGGACCGTTAACATGTTATCTTTCCACAAGCCATCAGACTCCTCAATAACTGAACTAAACTATACTGAACACAACACACATCAACTGTATGGACTGCACAGACTTACACCAAATACACACTCTTCCAATACATCCATCAAACTGTTTACATGCTGTTTTGCACACTGTTTTTTGCTCTTTACACATGCTGTCTCACATTTCAGTTGATTGCTGTTTTGTACAATACTTTACAACATCTCATGTAACTGCTGCTATAACATTGTGTTCATTCCAGTATTTCTGCTCACGCAATATTGTTAAACATACAGTATTTACCTTACTGATGTTTCTGGCACGACTTCAAATTTCTACCGACATGTTCAGAGAAAACATAAAGAAAGGTAAGTTTCTTATTATAACTTTTATACCAGTTTAAATCCAAATAACATTGTTAGGGCTGGGCGATATGACGCTAAATATATATTGGGTCTGTGTGTGTGCGCGGGCGCGCCAATTTAAATCATGCAGACCGCCATGAGGCCGCCTCAATGTGCGTCATCAGTGATGAATTATCTAATGGTTTTACACTTGCACGGTCAAAAAAATTCACACACATCATGTCAAAATGTAAGTTTGGCCGAGTATTCATGTAAACAGTCGGTTATGTACATTGTTAAGATGTCTTAAGTGAATGTAAACAAACAGTTGGGAAAAATAGTCATATCAGTCAAATAAATCTGTTGCCGTAATGTTAACAAAATCACTCACTCTACTGATAACTAACTTTATTAAATGTAATGAGAATCAATGTGCATGTCATACAGTGAAGTCTGTTTTATTTTACATTTAATTGCTTTATTTAATTCCAGTAGTATTTATTCTTACTTGAATACTACTTGGACCTACTTGAGAAAGCAATTATCGTGAAGTAAGATTTTAGTATCGCCCACCCCTAAACATTAGCATTTGGTGATTCCAGTCTTTAATTTTACAAAATGTTAAATGTAATTCTTAATGTGGGAAATAATATAAACCCTGCTGATTGAGATTTGTTTTTTACATTTTAGTAAGGAAATTAACATATCACCACAGAAATGCAGGGACTGTAAATATAGTCTTTTTAAATATAAAATGATTTGCTCTTAATGTAATGTAATTATTTTCTATCAATTACTTAATGTGATCTGAATTGCAATAACTAGTAAAATAGCTTAAACAAAACTTTGCAAAAAAAAATGTTTGAGGCACATTAGACAAATACCCTTGTTTTGCATGTACTGTACCTTCTGTTTTTGAATTAGCAAGTGTTGTTAAAATGTTCTCCTTTTTTTCCCAGAATAAGAGAGTACCAAAGACAGCAGCAGCAACCAACAGACCAACAGCCCAGCATTGCAGGATTTGCAAGACCAGAATTGACCAAACAAGCAGTGCAACTTTATGATGCAAGTTCTCCAAGACAACAAGAAATTCATAATGCCATCATTAAGGATCTCCTCATTGGCTGCACTTTACCTCTGTCAATTGTTGAAAATCAGCATTTCAGGCATTTCTTGAAAGTAATGGACAACAAATACACTCCCATTGCAAGAAAAACAATCACTGAAAAACACATTCCTTTGTTGGTTGATCAGGTGAAAGATTCAATTAAAAGGAAGCTCCAGACCCAATCATCTGTGTCCATAACTGCTGACATATGGTCTGATCGAACCATGCGGTCCTTCTTCGGTGTTACTGCCCATGGATTAAACCAAGATGGAAATCAGCTGGAGTCCTTTCTTTTAGACTGTAGGCGGTTTTGTGGCAGACACAGTGGAGACAACATAGCCATGGCATTTGACGAGATCATTGATGAATATAACATAGCAAGTAAAGTCAGGTACATTATTACTGATAATGCAGTCAATATGAAGTGTGCATTCAAAGTCAAGCTACCACAGGAAGAGCAGCACAGTGATGGCAGTGATGCAGAAGAGGAAAACTTAGATGATGAGAGTCTTTGGGAGGATGTGACCTGGGAAGACGAGACTATCATGGTGAGAACAAGACAAAGGCTGTCATGTTTTGCACATTCTCTGCAATTAGTTGTACATGATGGAATGAAAGAAGCCAAGGCCTTTTCTTCAGCACTTACCAAAATGTCAAAATTAACCTCATTACTTCACACAAGTACTACATTTAAAGAACGATTTGAGGCTAAATTTGGGACAGATAGATCAATTCCTGCAGCTACATCCACACGCTGGAACAGTACATTCAAGCAGCTACAGGCCCTTACAGCACTTGACCATAGGGATCTCACACAAATTTGCAGTTCAGACTTTCAACATGTTCTTTTTTCAGTTCGTGAATGGAATCAACTGAAGAATTTAGGTTCTGTTCTCTTTCCTTTTGCGGAAGCAACAGACCTTTCAGAGGGTGAGAAAATGGTCACTATTAGTATGGTGGTCCCCACTGTACTTGATTTAAACACTCATCTGCTCCAAATATCAGAGTCACAAAGTCATTGCCGGCCTCTAGCCACATCCCTTCGGCAATCACTTTTAAAGAGATTCTCTGGGATCTTTGTGAGAACCAAAATGGTTGAGCAAAATGGGAAAGAGGACCAGTTCAACCATAATGTCTATTTCTTGGCAACAATGCTTGATCCTCAGTTTGGCCTGAACTGGGTTGATCTAGATGTAACCAACAATGAGAGTCCAGATTCGGTGAAGAAATTCAGAGAGGATCTGAAAAGAACACTTATAGGTAATTCATTTTATTTGCTTTAATAACCTAAAAATGATTTGTCTGCAATTTATTGTGAAGCAAACTTCTTATTTGTCTACTATATACTCTGTATATTGCAGAGCATAAAAATATGCAGTAGGCATACAATAATGGTCCTTAGGTCCCTAAATCCAAATGCATTTTAACGTGTGTTATTTGTGCATGTTTCATATTTTTCAGATTCTTTGACTGCAGAAGTTGAGGCCACAGCAGATGGAGACATGCTGCATTCTGGAGGTGATGTTGATGAAACCTCAGATTCTCCTCCTGGCAAATGCCCACGACTTCTAGCTCGCTATCGAGCTCACAAGCACCTGAGTCACTCAGCTAAGGATGCATGCATTTCAGCTCAGATACACAAGTACTTTGATGCCATTCAAAACACAGACACAAATACAGCACTTGAATTTTGGTCGACAAACAGGGAGAAATTCCCACAGCTTTACTCTCTGGTTGTAAAAGTGCTGTCTATTCCAGCATCCTCTGCACCAGTAGAGCGTGTCTTTAGCAAAGGTGGCCTCATCGTGAGACCACATCGTGCACGCTTAACTCATAAAATGGTCACAGCGCTTGTATTTTTGAAAAGCAATATGGCCCTGGTTTAGTGCTTGACTGTGCACTATAGTACTGTACATTTCATGTTCAGTGTTCATTACAACTCATGTTACAAGACCAGAGAGCTGTGTTCAGAAAGGAGTTTGTTGTTGATTAAGCACCGTAATAAAGCTTTAAGTTTGTTGTTATGACTAGCTGATAGATTTAAACTCTAGTCTGAGTATTTCCTCAGCCTATTTAAATGTGGGGGAGAGGCATTAAATAATTGAAATGTCAGCTTTAACTGGAGGATAATATATTGTGATACAATAATAAAACGGGTTCATTTGTATTTTCATGCACTTGTAATACAATAAAAGTTCTACATATAACCTTCTTTTCTTTGAAACCTTTTTTGATAGGAAACTAGTTCTGTTGACATAAAATAAAAATGTTCAATGGCAATGACAAGATGTAATAGTGGTATTTTTTATTACATTTTTATATTGCCATTGATTTAATGGGTTGTAAGGTTACTGGTCGGTGCTGTTTTTGTGTATTGTCTTTTGTGTATGTCTTTTGTGTAGTGTCTTGTACTGTTTGTTTGCACTGTTTTTTGTCTTGTCCTGCACTGTCTTGTCTGTCTTGTCCTGCACTGTTTGACTGTCTTTTGTCCTGCACTGTCTGTCTGTCTTGTTTATCCTGTCCTGCACTGTCTTTTGTCCTGCACTGTCTATCTGTCTTTTTGTCTTTTATTGTTTGTTTGAACTGTCTTTTGTCCTGCACTGTCTTTTGTCTTGCACTGTTTTGTTTATCTTGTCCTGCACTGTCTATCTGTCTTTTTGTATTGTTTGTTTGAACTGTCTTTTGTCCTGCACTGTCTTGTTTGTCTTGTCCTGCACTGTCTTTTGTCCTGCACTGTCTTGTTTGTCTTTTGTACTGCACTGTCTTGTTTGTCTTTTGTCCTGCACTGTCTTGTTTGTCTTTTGTCCTGCCCTGTTTTTGTCTTGTCCTGCACTGTTTGCACCAGGTTGCACAGATGCACTTTATGTATCTACTTTATGTAACTTACTTAAGTCCTTATAGCTCTGTGTTTGTGTTATGCAGCACCATGGGCCCTGGAGAAACCACGACTGTCACATTTCACTGTGTACTGCGTTATATATATATATTTTATAGTTAAAATGCCAATGAAAGCTTCTTGACTTGACTCGACATGTTTTGATGCCAGTGGCTTTCCACATAATTGACTGAACGCCGCAGTGAGTGCGTTCCTCCCGCGACCGATGCACCGTAAGCGCCGATATTCACGCGACCCCTGTATGAAGGACGTATTACAAGAGCACGAATATCCTCCGGTTGTAATGTGGCTATAAAAAAAACGTCCATCATTCGATCGTGAGATGGATTTGCTCGCTCTGAGAGGAGAAATACCTTTGGTCGGTCTGACACGAGGCGCCTTTTGTGTTGTTTTTGTCGGGACGTTTGTGTTGATGTTGCAGCTTGCAGCATGCTAACTGCGCTAAAGTGCTGATCTGCAGCGCTACTGCCTTTAAACACCACTCAGTGTCTAACAAGAGCTTTATCTGGCACTGATAACTGACATGACACGTGTGGGTTTAATCTACGCTTCACTTTCTACATGATGTAAAGCTTTGTTTCGGGATTTTTACGCTTTGGTCACTGAGACCTTCAACACCAGGGTTTGGGCTTCGAGTCGCCTCTAAAGCTACAGGAGAACATCTGTAGTATATGGCGAATATTCTCTGTGACACCAAACCGCATCTTTGTGTAGGGACCTGCTACAGAAACACACCACAAAATCCTATAAAACCTTCTTCAGAATGTCCTCCATGGACCGTGGAGACCTGGATGAAGGTCCAGGTGTCAAGCCTTCTTCTAATATGATTGAGGATTCTCTCCAGGCGCAGAAATCAAAAAGCCTCCCTACGCTTAACGAAACTAAAGGGCCTGACAATCCGGGTGAAGAAGGTAAAACACCGGTGTCAGCTGCGGAGGGCAGCTCCAGCTCCAAGCCCGAGGGGTCCTGCGGTGTGTCCGCGAGGAGCCGCCGCGTCTCCGCGCTGATGCCCCCGCGGCTCGCCCGCGTGTCCCTGAGGCGCTACTGGAGCGTGTTGTTTTCTGACTCACGTTGTTTTTTATTCTATATGTGTTACCTCACATTCATTCAGTCGCTCATGGTATCCGGTTACCTCAGCAGCGTTATCACCACTATAGGTAAACACTTTATTTCTCCTTTCCTTAAGTTCCCTGCTATGTTTTTAACCTGAGTCTCTTTCCCCTCATTCCTCAAATTTCTCCTCCTTTTACATTTAGCTTTTCTTCTGTATTCATCATTCAGACAAATTCTTTATTTCTTATTTCTCCCCTACTGCTTTCATCTGGTCCTTATGGGCCTGGTATTAATATCTCAACATGGAACTTGCATCTTATATAACAGACTTCCTGGAATTCAGACATCTAAATTTCCTGGTAAAGAATAAACCTGTTGAAAAATGTTCATTTCTGAAAATATATGGATATTTGTTATCAAACTAATGCAGTCTTGAGACCCTGACATGGGTCTTAATATCAAGTGCTACTGCATATCACATCTAATCATCCCTTAATGCACAGATTCCCGACTGCTGACATCTGACAATCTTTCGGATTCGGCTCCTTAGTCTGGTACACAAACAGTAATACTTTTATTATTGTTCATTTCATACTCTAAGACGCTGCACTGTCTTAGTCAGACATGTGTCCAGAGAGCACCCGGTTGGAGAAATGAATTTTATCTGATTAAAAAATAATAATAATGTAATCGAGTATAATAATAAAGTAGTTAGCGGTCGAAAAAAGTGCACTATAATCAGTGTTTTGTGAAGTATCACGCTAACAAACCAAACATTCACAGACTCATTTACTCATCTCGGTGCATGACATGGGAGAAGACACCCATGTACATGTACTCTGTGGACACTTGACTGTTGTTGGTGTGAATTGCTTTACCATTTGCTGTTACAATAACCTCCATTCTTCAGGGAAGATCCAAGACCTTCTGTAAATCTTCATTCCAAACATCAGAATGGGAAGGATGAGTTAGATCACAGTTTACGCATTCTGATGCTTATCTTTATCTGAAGTGTTTGACCCGTATCTGTAGGATTTTGCACATTCATGCTGCCACACGACTGGCTGATTGGATAATTGCATAAATGAGCAGGTGTACAGGTGTTCCTAATAAATCGGCTGGTATGGCAGAGAAATTGGAATTGTTCTGCATATATATATATATATATATATATATATATATATATATATATATATATATACACACACACACACATATATGATTTTATTTACAATGTAGGCAATACAAATGTAGGGGAATACATTGAAAACAGTAAACTGCATTTGTCATTTATTAGTATTTCAGTCATTGTGCAGAACAAAATACTGCAGTAGCACTGAAGGTGTACCATATCCATGCTTTACTGCACAGTCATGCTAATTTGCTAATTCAGCAGCACATACACAACAGTCAAATGGTGTTAAAACAATTAAAATATGAGTAAAACTGTAGTATTGTAGTTGGGTACTAAGTCAACTGAGGAAAACGGTTTTGACGGTTTAGTATAGATCTTGATGATTGTTTATTTTTTCAAATCCAAAGCTACGGTTAAAGATCTTGAGGTCTGTTTGTCATTTGATTCTAATATAAATAGTTTTTGTGTGTATGTTATTACATGAGAAATATAATAACATAATTTCATGATCCTAGAAAGCTAGTGCATGGGTTTTATATATTTCAAATTACATCCACATGAATGCCAGGACCCAAGGTTTCCCAGCAGATAAATGTCATCACACTGCCTCTGCTGGCTTGTCTTCTTCACAAAGTACAACTTGGTGTCATCTCTTCCCCATGTATGCAATGTGAATACACCAGGGCCCTTAAGATTCCGCTTAAGCTAGGAATCTTAGCTTAAGAGTGGTTCAGGACCAATCTCAGAGCAACTGTGGCCAAGGAGAATACAGGAACTTTTATCTTAGAGAGGATCCAGGGCTGACCCCGATGCTAGGTATGACATTCTATTGAAAACTGTGGTTTAAAAAAAGGAGTACTTTTTAAAATATGTTTTATTATTAAACATTGTCTCTCTGTTTCTGAGATGTTAGCATATCTCTAAATGCCATAGCAGCAGTGGGGAAAAATTATATATATAATCATGTGAAAATTTTGTACTTAGGAATTAACCACTTAAATATTTCTGGCTTAGGATGTTAAACTTTTACACAATAACAGCTTTTCTATGCACCAAGATATTTTCTTTTTCACATCTTACTTTTTCTTTTCTTTTTTACATTTGCTCACTTACTTTATGTAGATGTAGGGACTAATGAATATCTATATGTTTGGGCAGTGACACAATATTTGTCATTTTGATTTGTACACCAAATCAGTGGGTTTGAAATGAAGTAAAATTAAAGTGTGTATTTTTACACAATCCCTCCATTTTCACATGCTTCAAATTGTACACACTAACATAGTTATAAGGATTATTTTTAATACTCGGAAGCAAATTCTCTGCACTCAATGACTGCCTGAAATTAGTCAGAAATTTACTTGAGATGCTTTCTCACTTTGAGATGCTTTATTCCATTGAGGTGTTCCCAATGGTTTTCTGTACATTCATGAAGGCGTCTCCAGATTGCAAACTTTGACATTGATCTGGTGTTTCCTTGACAGTGTTTTTGACTTGGCTAGATGTTCTGTTATCATCCAGTATTTTATTTTGGACTGAACCAATTTTTTTGCTTTGGCTGCTTCATTAAAAAAATGTTAAAACTTTGACATGAATCACATGTTTATTGCTTCATTTTAATTATGAAAATTGATTCACTGTCCAAATACAGGACCTACTGGGATTCAAATTCAAATACTGGTGCTTTAAATGGTTAACAGGTTTTACACTTTAAATTATAATACTCACGCACACCACTACAGGTTTGAGTGTAGGGCAAAGGAAAATCTTGTCAATGTGCAGGGCAGTGGGTCCCTACTTGAACTGGAAAACTGCAGCCACACTGACTTTGCAGATTGTTTTGGAGATACCCATACAACAAAGTCTTGTCAGATAACTACTGAACTACTGCGTGTGTGTGTGTGTGTGTGTGTGTGTGTTTTCTGTGTTCATTACAGAAAAGCGCTACAGTCTTCGTAGTTCAGAATCTGGTCTACTGGTCAGCTGTTTTGACATAGGGAGTCTCCTCATTGTCGTCTTCATCAGCTACTTCGGTGGACGCGGCCGGAGGCCACGTTGGCTTGCCATAGGCGGAATGGTCATTGCTGTGGGTGCTGCACTATTTTCTCTCCCTCACTTCATCTCTCCACCTTATCAGCTAGAGCAGTTGAACACCACAGGACGGGGGGAAGGGCTCTGCACCGTTACCAATAGCAGTAAGAGGGACGGGCCTGAGGCATGTCCACGGGACCAGGAAGACAGTGAGCATGCTCTGTATGTGGCGCTGTTTATTTGTGCTCAGATTCTGATTGGCATGGGATCGACGCCCATCTACACCCTTGGACCCACCTACCTGGATGATAATGTGAAAAAAGAGAATGCATCGCTTTACTTGGGTGAGTAACACAGAGCTGCCTTTACTAGACTTTTGTTAGCTGTTGTTTTTTTGTCGTTCCTTTAAGATTTCCTTTTTATGTGATTGGTCAGTGATGGGTTATGATTCATTGAACATGGTGATGGAATGCGGAATCACTATAGTATCTGATCATGTATATCACTGATCAGAAAATTGATCAGCTGATTAAAAAACATCCATACTATTGAGTGTTTTATTTCAAGCATGATTGTGGCATTGATATATTTTAGGTCTTTGTTAAAAAGAACATATGGTGAATCAATCATATAGTACCTCGTGATACTACCAGGTCTTTGTTTCACTTTGCAGTGAATTTAAAACTGAACCAAGTGTCATTTTGTAAAATAAAGAATTCACTTGCAGCCTTCACTTCTGATTAATTAGCAAAGTAAAATTGTTCTCTCTCTACTCTACTTGTTTTTATTAGAATATATAATATGTGTATGCATTAGAATTTCAAGCAACAAGCTATAATACATGTTTGTGTGTTTGTGTGTCTGGGTGTGTCAGCAATCATGTATGTAATGGGAGCTCTAGGTCCAGCTGCCGGCTACCTGCTGGGTGGAGTTCTGATTGGATTTTATGTGGACCCAAACACTGCTGTGAACATTGACCAGAATGACCCCCGTTTTGTAGGAAACTGGTGAGAGGCACACACAGGTGCTTTTAAGGCACTTTCACACCCGTTAGTCTGATTGCTGAACCTCAGCATCAGAGATAAATTGACAGTTTTGGTTTTTTTGCTCTTCGGTTGGTTTTCCAGATGCACATAATTAAACAAGAAATACAATAAGAGAAAAAAGGAAACAAATTTCCGAATATTCCAAAGACTCATTTCCTCGGAATTTAGCTCTGTACTTTGTGTCAGTTCTCCTCTAGACACGAGCTGAGAAAAATGTCATCAAAACTCACGGCATGTTTAGTTCACTACCAGTATTCAGTTGATTCAGAATCTGATTGCTTTCTCACTGAAAAGAAACCATGTTAGTGTTAGACTGGCTTCATATCAATAACACCCCACTGAGATGGGACCAGTTTGGTCCGAGTGCAATTACTGTGTTCTGTGCAATTACCTGCATATGTGAGAACAATAGAATTTGTTTTTTTAGGTAGAATTCTGGATGGCACTGTACATGCAAACTGTTACACGCTCATTTCTTTTAGTCATTTTATTCACAGGATTTAAATCTTGGAGATATTATGTGCCAAACATAAAATAAAATGTGAAACACAGAAATGGAAAAAAAATACTAAAACCCATGTGCCATTTCTTTTCCCATATCTGTGCACAAACATGAAATGAAATGATGAATGCAGAATGCATCAAAATCATCAATTTGTCATTTAATTTTTATCAGTATTTTCTGGCCATGATTAAAATGATACAACTTTCTTCCAGTCTACTAATTTAAACAAGTGGTGTTCTAAGAGTGCTGATATATTTAGTATATACGTTTATATGTATTTAAATGTATTTATATATATATATATATATATATACGTTTTTATATAAAGTGTTTGCCCGCTTCCTGATTTTTGATTTTTTTGCACTTTTGTCACACTTTAATGTTTCAGATCATCAAACAAATTTAAATATTAGTCAGAGATAACACAAGTAAACACAACATGCAGCTTTTAAATGAAGGTTTTTATTATTAAGGGAAAACTAAATACAACCCCACAAGGCCCTGTGTGAAAAAGTGTTTGCCCCCCTGTTAAAACATAACTGTGGTTTATCACACCTGAGTTCAGTTTCTCTAGCCACATGCAGGCCTGATTACTGTCACACCTGTTCACAATCAAGTTATCACTTACATAAGACCTGACTGACAAAGTGAATTAGACCCAAAGATCCTCCAAAGCTACACATTATGCTGAGATCCAAAGAAATTCAGGAACAAATGAGAGAGAAAGTAATTGAGTTCTATCAGTCTGGAAAAGGTTATAAAGCCATTTCTAAAGCTTTGGGACTCCAGCGAACCACAGTGAGAGCCATTATCCACAAATGTCCGGCCGACCAAAATTACCCCAAGAGCGCAGCGACGACTCAGCCAAGATGTCACAAAAGACCCCCAACAACATCCAAAGAACTGCAGGCCTCACTTGCCTCAGATAAGTTCAGTGTTCATGACTCCACCATAAGAAAGAGACTGGGCAAAAATGGCCCGAATGGCAGAGTTCCAAGACAAAAACTGCTGGTGAGCAAAAAGAACATAAAGGCTCGTCTCAGTTTTGCCAGAAAACATCTTGATGATCCCCAAGACTTTTGGGAAAATACTCTGTGGACTGACGAGACAAAAGTTTAACTTTTTGGAAGGTGTGTGTCTCATTACATCTGGCGTGAAAATAACACTGCATTTCAGAAAATGATCATCATATCAACAGTAAAATATGGTGGTGGGAGTGTGATGGTACGGGGCTGTTTTTCTGCTTCAGGACCTGGAAGACTTGCTGTGATTAATGGAAGGGAACTTGGGTTCTACAGCAGGACAATGATCCAAAACACACCAGCAAGTCCACCTCTGAATGGCTAAAGCAAAACATGAAGACTTTGGAGTGGCCGAGTCAAAGTCCCGACCTGAATCCTATTGTGATGCTGTGGTTCATGCTTGAAAACCCTCCAATGTGGCTGAATTACAACAATTCTGCAAAGATGACTGGACCAAAATTCTTCCACAGTCTGTAACAGACTCATTGCAAGTTATCGCAAATGCTTGATTGCAGTTCTTACTGCTAAGGGTGGAACAACCAGTTATTAGGTTTAGGGGGCAAACACTTTTTCACACAGGACCATGTTGGTTTGGATTTTGATCTGAAACATCAAGTGTGACATACATTTTCACACCACTGTGTGTGTGTGTGTGTGTGTGTGTGTGGCCATTTCTTGCCTTAGAAGTTAGAATTCTTTAGCTTTGCATTCAGTGTTAACCCAAATTGGCATTGACCATTTCTTCACCAAGATAAACATATTGCTTGAACCTAAAAATGAAAGACCACAGCAGTGATAATTTGCATTTTACTTACCATTTTCACACTACATATTTTGTATTTCATTTTTGCAACTCATTTCATTGCCGAAATCAAAAAGCTAAATTTTACATTGGATTTTTTTTTCCTTTAAGTGTTTGTTTTAAATATAACCACAAAATACCCATGTGATGAAGCAAATGAAATGCAAATTAATGTCATTTAATTTTTATCTTTGACACCACCGTTGCAGACCTACATTAAAAATTTAAATGCAACTGTTAGTTCATATCATTTTGGTTATTCTGTCATCTATTTCTTAAAATCACTCTCTCTATTTCTTTGTAAAGCTTGGATTTTAAAGACTTATCTCTCTATTTCTTTCTGTGGTGATGGGTTCTTATTCATAATGTGATCTCTCTCTCTCTCTCTCTCTCTGTCTCTTTTTCTTTCTCTCTCTCTCTCGCTCTCTGGTGACTTTCTGCTTGCTACCTCTATGTATCTTGCTCTATTTGTCTACTTCCCAATGTCTTTTCCTTAGGTGGAGTGGGTTTCTTTTCTGTGCTGTGGCCATGCTGCTAGTGATATTCCCCATGTTTGCCTTTCCAAAAAAGCTTCCCCCTCGCCAGAAAAAGAGCAACAGGAAGAAAAAGTGTGTGGGGGACCTGCCAAGTGATGATGAGGTGATGAAAGAGAAGAGCCAAGGCGTCTCTTCCTCCATTGGCTTTGGAAAAGACATCAAAGGTGAAATAAATGCACCTAGCAGACAGTGGAAGAACTGTATTAAGTGTGTCACTGTGCTTTGTGCTTGTTGAGATGATGATGCAGATTTTGGATGTTGTTTTTTTGCCACTAGAGGGCAGTATATTCTAAGGAATGGTTATAATCTGTCATATCAGGTTTTTAATTGATCAGATTAGGTCATGCATTTTGTTATTAGAGTTTTTATTTTGTTTAATGATCTTACTTTAATTCAATTTTTTGTCTGCCCTGTATCTTTAACACTTTTTATTTATCCTTCTAGATTTGCCCAAGGCAGCCCTTCGTATCCTGAGCAATGTGACATTTTTGTTTGTCAGCTTGTCATACACAGCAGAGTGTGCCATTGTTACAGCCTTCATCACTTTCATCCCTAAGTTCATTGAATCTCAATTTGGGGTTCCAGCATCTAGTGCCAGTATCTATACAGGTGATTGCGTGTACACACACACACACACACACACACACACACACACCCATACACACACACACACACAGAGTGCTTCAAATGTTTTACCTTGTCATGTTTATTTTCTGCCCCACATCTCTTCTGCAGGTTTGGTAATTGTGCCCAGTGCTGGTGTTGGAATAGTACTGGGAGGATATATTATTAAGAAGCTGAAATTAGGAGCAAGAGAGTCAGCCAAACTGGCCATGATCTGTAGTGGAGTGTCTCTGCTCTGTTTCTCTACACTCTTCATTGTTGGCTGTGAGAGCATTAATCTAGGAGGAATCAACATACCCTACACTACTGGGTAAGAATATTACACACTTACAACCACTTGCTAATTTTTTCTGTGTGCTGTAGCTCTATTGCAGCGTAATACATTTTATTTAATAACAATAGGAGAGCATGTGTTCTTAAAAAAATAATATATAATAGTCTCGTTTGTATTTATTGCTGACAGTCTAGGTGTTTTTGTCTCTTGATTCTTGAACCCTGAAGCAATTTGGTATATTCTTAAAAAGAAAGCATGCACTGGTACTCAGCAACACCAAAAGGCTTAGAAGACCACAGAAGACATCTAAAGTGTGTAATCATGTAATTCTTCCCTTGGTGAGATGTGGATATGTTTGTAGCTTACTGCTTAAGGTGTTGGCCTACCAATTGGAAAGTTGTGAATTTGAATCCTAGGTTCACCACGTTGGGTCCCTGAGCAGGGCCATTGACCCTCAGACATTAGTCAATTGACTTCAACCCAATTGAGCACGCTTTTTGCTTACTGAAGACAAATGTGAATGCAGAAAGAACCACAAACTATGGATGCTCCATGATCTATGAGTTCCGGGCTTCAGGCATTCGTTGACAGCAAAGGATTTACTCAAAGTATTCAAAATATTCTTTATATATAAATATATATTTAGCTTGTCCAAATACCTTTGAGCCTGTAATAATGTCTGTTATTAAATCTAAATTGTAAGTCTAAACAGTCAATGTGATATTTCCTGTTAAACCCTTTGAAATAAAGCTGAAAATCCTAACTTCAGTAACATTTTGATTGAAATTGAATTGAAATTTATTGTGGCGGTGCACAGAGGCAAAATTACAAAAATGTTTAGTGTCCAAATATTTATGGACCTGTCTAAACTGAGAAATAGTAAACTATTCAAAAACATTTTGTTGCAAATATTAATGGATAACTAATGTTATATTTGATGAAGTTTAAAAATTGTAAAGTACATAATTGGCCATCATAAATTTCACCTTAACAACACCCTCTTTTTGGAATCTAGGAGAATTTCTTTCCTTACAGAACACCTCTAGTTGTGGGATGATTTCACACTGTCTTACAATTTTCATTTTTAATTATATTTAATTCAGGGGACTGTGAGAGACTCCAAAAGCTTCAGCTTAGTAGTTAGTAGTTAATGGTGGACTTTGAGGTGTGTTTTAGATCATTGTTCTGTTGTACTTACTTGACAGACTGGGCTGCATTTTCTTCCAGAATTTGCTGAAGTTTAGTGGAATACATTCTTATTTTCTACTCAAACAGTGTTTCCTATGCCACTGGCTAGGAGATATCTCAATCAAACAGGTTGCATAATAGGTTTTTTTTAGTCAATTGCTGCTCCTTTCTCCAAACCTTCCATTTGGTATTATGGATAGTTCTGTCTGAGAGTTTTCTTGAATTCTACAGTTTCTCATAACTGACGTTTACATAATGCCAGTTTGGACAGTGGAAATTTCAAACTGGAAGCATTTGATATCTTTTTATAGGCATCAGTTAAATTCATCTCTTTTATATTTGAGCTGTATGCTACACAGATTTACCCAGATGCTTTATCAGCCTGTACCATTAGTGGGCTCCCTGGTCTTGCTACTGGAGGCATTGATCTTGAGGGTGGGTATCAATCTTAGAGAATGAGACGAGTCACTGAGAGTAAACCAGCTCTGTCTCTATATGGAAAAATAGCTGTACAAAGTTGCTCCAAACTCTGCACTTCATTGCCTGGCAGAAACAAACAAATACTAGTAATACAAATAATAATTAAAAAAATAATAATTTTAAACTTTAATTGTATGTATTAATTAATTGATTTTTATTCTTATTGTTATATATATTTCTTTTTTTTTTTTCTTTTCTGTTTCTATACTTCTGTAAAGCTGCTTTGAGACAATGTGAATTGTTAAAAGCGCTATGTAAATACAATTTGAATTAAGTAGGGTACTTATTCGTTTTAATGGCACAGTACATCTTGGGCAAATATAGTAATATAACATAAGATTAGCTGATGTAATTAATCAACATGCATATCCGAGCAGTCTTATCTGATGATGTCCCTGTGAAAAAAAAAGAAAATGCAGACAAACTAATAGACAGTTAATATGTTAAATTCAAAACATTTTAAAATGATATTGTGTTCTTATATTTAAAAAACTGTAAATCTCCCGAGTTTGGTGGAAGAGATAAGACAAAGGATTAGTAGGAGGTGGTCACTTACCATCCTGGTCAGCCTTCATTTCCCTGTAGTCATTTATTTTTATGTGGTTCTATCTATAACATGGGCTACCCCAAAGATGTAATAATGATTATTCATTAAACACTGGATATGTGGCCTTAAAGGTGACCAAAAAACATTTGGCAAGAAATTGTTAGTATGATGTTGCTGAGGACAGAAGGCTCTTCCAAAGAACGGACAAGCTTAATTTCTGGTTATATCACTTAAAAGATTGAGAGTTTAAATGGTGGAGGACTCATTACAGAACAGTTTCCTTTTATTTTCTAGAAATCAGTGACAAAGCAATAGTGCATTCAGAGTGTTTGTTGAGAAGGGACACATTAACCAACCTGAGAATTAAAAGGTCTCATATCTTTATAAATAACTCTTTATGAAAAGCCTTGTTAAGCTCCTTTTCAGCATAAGCTAAATTAGTTGTTTTGTTTTATTTTTTAGTAAAATGTCCCAGTGTAAAGGATTGATCTGTATTTTTTGTCTCTTTCCACAGGCCCACATTGACTCTGTCCCATCGGAACCTAACAGGGGGCTGTAATGTTAACTGTGGCTGCCGGATTCATGAGTACGCTCCTGTATGTGGTTCTGATGGAATTACGTACTTTAACCCCTGTCTGGCTGGCTGCAGTGGTGTCTCCAATCACAGCACAGGAGTGAGGGCACATACATCTGTCTCTTTCAATGAGTGTTTATTGAAATTAACTCATAATAACCATTCAAATAGCAAATCTGCTTTCTTACCTAAATGTAAATAAAAAAAAAAACAAAAAAACACTTTAAACCAAAATCCAAAGTGAACTCTGCATGAAAGTGTCTCGTTAAATAATATTCATAATTGTAGCTCAAAACTGAACGAATTCATGATTCATAATCGTACATGAAACCTATTTGTCTTTTCTCTGCAGTCTACATTATTTGCATATACATTGTATGTATGTTTATGGTGGTTTTTTTTTTTTTTCTCCAGATCAGGAATTATTCAGACTGTGCTTGTGTACAAAGCAAACAGGTAATCACTCCATCTGGAGGGAATCACGAGTTGCAAGTGGTCATCGTGAAGACGTATCTGAACGAGAATGGCTATGCGCTTGCTGGCAAGTGTGAGCGCACCTGTGGGACGCTCATAACCTTCCTCATCTTCCTCTTCATTGTCACCCTCATAACTGCCTGTGCACAGCCTTCGGCCATCATAGTCACCCTGAGGTATGTCTCTCTCTCTAAAACTGATGACAAACAGTTTTAATATCATAATTTATTGTTGTTTTTTTTTCCAGTGCTTAGCAGGCATAATAGTTCCTGTATACCGGGTATTATTAATATACCAGTAATAACAGTGATTTTGTATATATGTATATACTATATATTTTTACACTTCTTTGTCTCCATGTAGGTCTGTTGAAGAGCAGGAGAGACCATTTGCTTTGGGAATGCAGTTTGTTCTTCTTAGAACTCTTGGTATGACAAAAATACACTTATATTTTATATACAGCATATACAGAGTTTTCATAAAGGCTAAACTGTCTGTGTGACAGCCTGGGAAAAGCCTTCATATGGTCAAACTGACGCTGAACTCTATATTAAAACAGATTTAGGTTTTCATATTTGACACAGACATGTTTCTCTCTGTTTTTAAATGAGCAATCTGGGTACTTTACTGGACTGACAAACTGATATACTGTCAGGACTTGGGTTACAAAGATTGGAAACTATACAATGAAATTTCAATAATAAAAAATAGATTAGTGGTTAGAATGGGTTTAAATGGAAAGACCATGCTGTAACATACAACAAATGATCATATTTGGGTTCTCTGCCCTTTTCCAGCCTATATCCCGACTCCGATATATTTTGGTGCTGTGATTGACACCACCTGTATGCTCTGGCAGCAGGACTGTGGTGTTCATGGATCCTGTTGGGAGTATGATGTGACATCACTGCGGTTCGTCTACTTTGGCTTGGCAGCCAGCCTCAAGTTTCTAGGCTTCTTCTTCATCTTCCTTACATGGTATTCACTGAAGCGGCGTGATGAGCAGGGACACCTACATACACATCCTGTATCCCCACTGGACACAGTGAGCCAGTTGATGTGCCATGCAGGATGGCAAAAAGGTCATGCTCGCACACGCTCCTGCCCTGTCTTCCTACCCCGCCCCATTGAACACTGCCATGCTGCTGCAATGTCAACTGGACCTGCTCTAAGCCGTGGCAGCAGTTGCCCCAGCAATGGCCTGAAAGCAATAACCTTGCCCATCAGGTCTCTGGAGAAAGTAGTAATATGAGAGATTAGTGTAGATACACACACATTCACACACCCAAATGCATAGACAGGGCATACCTGAAAATCAAGTGGAGTCTCCAGCTCCTCAATGCCACTGCTGGTGCCTTTTTGCCCTCCAGAAATACACTTCAATAAATAGAATTTGTAAAGTATTGGATTTAATACCTCAATGGAATTGGTACCTCTCTTATTCTTACACATTTACATAGACTCTTTGTCCTCCACATGGTCTGTATGATCTCTATGTCCTTGTTATACATATACAAAAAAATGTTGCCAATATTGAACCGTTTGTCCATCTTGTCCAGCACACACACAAACACACACACACCCACAAAGACAAGTTCACCACCCTATACTGGTTACTTTTTTCTGTCAGTAGTGTGACAAGAAACTAAGAAGATTCTGTAGGCATTTGCACACTTGTCTGTCATCCCACTGATTGCCCACTTGCTTGGTAGCTTGAATGAAGTGATTTGATTAAACATTATCAGAAAGGAAGAATGGGTAGAAAGGAGGAATGGGTATGCAATCGAAGCTGAATCATGCATTATGCAAACTTTTCTCTCCTTCCTAAACTAAGCCTATCAGTTAAACCCAATAGGAAAATGCTACAATACCTTTCACGTCCAGTGAATGTTTGCAAGATGCAAAAGTATTAATTACACTGTCGCTGTTCTTCTTTACTGAAGAACTTTTTGTCTCTTACACTTAAAGTAACTCATGGCAAATTTTGATGTCCAAATTAAAGATATTTTAATTAAAACACAAAACAATGTTGGTGTCATGTTTTTTTAAAGCTGTAAGTACTAGGTCTAGGTCCTGCAGAAATGGTAACTTGAGGTAGTGGCTCAGCTTAACAAAATTGCAAGCTAGACTGAAGTCTTTCATTTAAACCTTGAGCTTGATATATATATATATATATATATTTTATATATATATATATTTTATATATATATTTTTTATATATATATATATATATTAGTGTGTGTGTGTCAGTTCATTGACTGTTACACACAGTAATTTATTACAGTAGTATTCTCATTCAGCCACAGACAATAAGTTGTACATGACCAGATATGAGCATATAAAACCAACAAATTATATTAGCTTGCAATTTCAATAGCAGGAAATTATTATAATGTATGACATTTAAACACATGACATTTCCTGCTATAGCTTTTCTTGTGAATATGCTGCATAATCCAACTGTATTTTTTGTTTTACTTCATAAACCAGTGTAATTTTAGTTTGCACTTTTCTGCACTGTACACGGGTATCTAATTGAGCTTAATTGTTATCTTAAATCTTTCTAATAAATGTGCTAAAATGAGTAACAGAGTGGATGGCGTGTAGAATCAGTGTTAATTTGACTAAATGATAGTAGAACTGTGTACACTTCAGTTTCATTTCTTAAGTTCCTTCAGTTTTCTCTTTCTATTGATCTACATGCACACAATTAAATGTGTTTCACAAGCAATCTGTGTCTTAAATGCTAGTAACATGCTAGTTACAGATGTAAATGTGATTTTATAAATCTCAGTCTACCTCCAAGCATTGTGCAACAGCTGGTGTACATGTATATGTGCACCTGTGCTGAGGAATGTTTCACCTACCTAGATATTTTCATTCTATAGTTAGCTTTTTATTTCATTTATCCTAACTACATTTAGAATGTAGTTAAACATGGAACAACAATGTATGTTTAGACTCAGCTACAAAATCAGACATCAGAAGACTAGAGAACGGTTCGGACTGCTGAAAGGCTTATCGGTGCTCCCTTACCCACCCTTAAAGAACTGTATATATCCATAGTGAGGAAAAGTCACTACAGAGCCCCAAATACCAGCACAACAAGGCACAAGAACAGTTTCTTCCCCCAGACAATCCACCTCATGAACAGTTAAATGTTCCCCAATTACGCAATAACAAAGTGCAATAACCTGACATTTATTTGTTACCACCTCCATCCTACTACATCCCTGCAACTCATTCTATTCTGTTATCATCTATAGCACAACTGTACATACAATTTTTATTATTATTCAATTTATTTGCCTATTTGTATTTACATGTGTATTTATTTCTTATTTTTGTTCTCTGTGTGTTGTCTCTATAACCCTAATGAGCAGGCAGCAGATGATGAGATGTGAGGAAGAAACCTGTTAATGTTAATAAAGTTTACAACGTATAGAATTACAACGAATAAAAAACGACCAATTAAGCTCATTTCCATAAACAGAGATGAATAAGCAAACAAGTCACACAGGTGCTATAAACATTGTGTGTGTGTGTGTGTGTGTGTGTGTGTGTGAAGTCACACAGGTGCTATAAACATTGTGTGTGTGTGTGTGTGTGTGTGTGTGAAGTCACACAGGTGCTATAAACATATTGTGTCAGTGAGTGAGTGAGAGAGAGAGAGAGAGAGAGAGAGATTATGACTGGTGTTGTTTATTGTGTTTGTTGCCTTTTTGGACTCCTTTATCATTTGTAATGTTGCTCCCATATAAAAAAGCCCAGCCATTTTTAGGGTCATGATTGAGGACATAGACAAACGTCCAGAGACAAGCTGTTTCGTGTTGAGGTTTTTTTTTCATTGGTTGTTGCAAATCTTACCCAGATAGTGCTATTTTCTGATTGGCTATTGTGTAGCCTCTTTTTTTGATTGGCTGATAAGTGTCAGGCTCTGCTAAGAACTCCAGGTGACGCGCTTGATTCCTGACCCCGTCCCATAGAGACAACGGTGCGGACTGATACATTTTGAGCGCTGCGGCATATGATAAATAGTCAAAAAGTTTTTCTGCGTGAGAAATACAATGTGTAGCGGGAGAGCGTGATAAAAGACCGAAATGCGTGACTGTCACTCTCAATGCGTGATACTTAAGATCCTTGTGTATGTGTGTGAGTGTGTGTTGCGCACTGATTTGTCATACATGCCGTAAAATGACGCACATGCGCGTTGCATCATTTTAGTGTCGTAAAGCATATAGTCTGCAATTCGGAAGCGGGACGCAGATCAGGACAATAACAGGGTCAGGACGCAGATCAGGACAATAACAGGGTCAGGACGCAGATCAGGACAATAACAGGGTCAGGACGCAGATCAGGACAATAACAGGGTCAGGACACAGATCAGGACAATAACGGTGAGGACACAGATCAGGACAATAACAGGGTCAGGACGCAGATCAGGACAATAACAGGGTCAGGACGCAGATCAGGACAATAACAGGGTCAGGACGCAGATCAGGACAATAACAGGGTCAGGACGCAGATCAGGACAATAACGGTGAGGACACAGATCAGGACAATAACAGGGTCAGGACGCAGATCAGGACAATAACAGGGTCAGGACGCAGATCAGGACAATAACAGGGTCAGGACACAGATCAGGACAATAACGGTGAGGACACAGATCAGGACAATAACAGGGTCAGGACGCAGATCAGGACAATAACAGGGTCAGGACGCAGATCAGGACAATAACAGGGTCAGGACGCAGATCAGGACAATAACAGGGTCAGGACGCAGATCAGGACAATAACAGGGTCAGGACGCAGATCAGGACAATAACAGGGTCAGGACGCAGATCAGGACAATAACAGGGTCAGGACGCAGATCAGGACAATAACAGGGTCAGGACGCAGATCAGGACAATAACAGGGTCAGGACGCAGATCAGGACAATAACAGGGTCAGGACGCGGTCATGGTCAGTCGCGACAGGGTGACACACTTACTGAGGCAGTTGGCCGCTCAGGCGTAAGTCAAACAGTATCCACAAATCCAACAATGAAGCACATAATAACGCATAATTAATACGCATATAACAATCATACATATATAATGATATAACTGAATGCTGCACAACTTTAAACCTGCACGTTTTCTCAACTCTGGATCTGTCTAAATATCTGTTTACACTGATTTTATAAGCTATGACTAATATCACCAAATATCATATAGTGTGTGTAACAGCTCCCACTTTGTAGCTTTGCACAAACCCACGTTTATTTACAATTATGTGCATGATAAAGTGGAATACAGACCTGTATATTAAAGATAATGCATATAGAAGCATATTTAATAATAATAATTCATACTTAATCAAAAGTTCAGTCATTTATACATGCAGCTTGTGAATGAAAGTGAATTTTAAGGTAGTTAAGATTTTATTGATATTTACGTTATTTATGAATCGAGCCATAAATGTGTCATGTGTGTGCATTTCCATTTCAATACAGTTACACATAACTTTATTTAGAGGTCAGAGCATTTTGCCTGCCAGTGGATCCTTTGTTAAAATCCCATGGGATACTTATTAACAGGTGCAGATGTCCTGCTCACTCCACACATCCTGTCCACATCTGTCAGTCAGGTATGTTTCACCCACGAAAGAGAACACAAAAGTAAATACAATCAGTAATACTTGTCACAGAAGAATATTTAGGTTGTACATTTTTGGATGAGCTGAACTGACAACTTTCTTTGTGTCCAGATGCTGGTCAGGTCAATGGGAGAAAAACTGACTATGCTTTTGAGGTTGGTATCAGTCCTACACCTTATCATTAATGGTGCTGCTCCATTTAACCAATTAATTGTAGTTTAATAGCAAATGTCTGAACATGTGTCATTTAATTGCACTTTATAACACTTAACCTCCAGTGTGGGACACGGTGGCTTAGTGGTTAGCACGTTCGCCTCACACCTCCAGGGTTGGGGTTCGATTCCCACCTCCGCCTTGTGTGTGTGGAGTTTGCATGTTCTCCCCGTGCCTCGGGGGTTTCCTCCGGGTACTCCAGTTTCCTCCCCCGGTCCAAAGACATGCATGGTAGGTTGATTGGCATCTCTGGAAAATTGTCCGTAGTGTGTGAGTGAATGAGAGAGTGTGTGTGTGTGTGCCCTGCGATGGGTTGGCACTCCGTCCAGGGTGTATCCTGCCTTGATGCCCAATGATGCCTGAGATAGGCACAGGCTCCCCGTGACCCGAGGTAGTTCGGATAAGCGGTAGAAGATGAATGAATGAACCTCCAGTGTGTTCTAATGGATTGTGGAGATTTTAATCATTTCTTTATCTTGTTTTTCAGATGGCTTGCTCAAATGTCAGATATGGAAAGGGTGTGACCAGAGAAATTGGCATGGTAATAGATTTATTTTATAAAAATAAGAGCAAGCATTTGTGGTATTCAGCTATTGGCATTCAGTTATTGGTACCAAATAGCTGTTGTAGAGATGGCATGTGACTTGCTGAATGATAAAATGTAAATAGAAAATCTCTAGAGTAACTTTGCAAACTATTACTTAGTAGTATTTAAACATATTTAAGAAACTATGACCAAAAAACCATTTTTATACAATGTTCATCATCACCATAATTATATACACAATATATCACTTCTTTATTTTATAAAATATATTTTATTTTGACTTTGGCCCATTTCTATAAATGGTGCTAATAATTCTGCAGTTTTGTGTAACATGCATTACTTCAGTTTTTACATTTTCCTACTAATATAATAGATCTCTACAGGGCTGGATAATAAAAAATTGCCACGTGGACCAGGGCTGGTATAGAATAATAATGTTTCTTAAAAATATTCTTCTCAAGAACCAAGACATAAAAAAAACAACAACTAGAAAGCACATATCAAGTGCTGAATTCTAAGTTATGGTATGAAATAAAAACATTTATAAACTCCAGTGCATGTAAATTAGCCATTTTTGATAACATTACATTTACAGCATTTGGCAGACACTCTTGTCCAGAGCGAATTACATTATCTCATATTTATACAACTGAGCAATTGAGGGTTAAGGGCCTTGCTCAGGGGCCCAGCGGTGGCAGCTTGGTGGACCTGGGATTGAACTCACAACCTTCTGTTTGGTAGCACAACACCTTAACCACTAGGCCACCACATGCCCTCACCCCATGATAAGGTATTTCATAATACTGTATATTCATGGAAGTCTAAACCCCTAACTCCATTTAATAAGCTATTGTGTCACTGATTGTAGATTTACTTGCACTTCAGAAAGCTCAGAAACACAGTTACAGCTGGGCAACATTTACATCAAGGATTGTGTTTGAGATTTTGATGAATACATCTAATCATTCTCTTTTGATACAAAACCCAGGACTCAGACACAAACCCTGTAGCAGAGATAGTGGGAATGAGAATTAATGGCTTAAAAGACACTGCTGGTATCAACCTGACTAGTCAGTATAAGAAACTTGTTATGACTAATGCTTCACAGGCCGTTTTGTTGTGCACCACAATAATTGCAAGTAATGTTTATATCCTATCAAAATAGGAGTTGTATATCACAGCATTTTAAAAAAATGACAAGATAATTATTTGGCCTAAGTGGCTCATTTTCCTGATATTTAACACAGAAATTTTGCCCTCAGTACTGGCACAATTCTCATTCTTCATGTTTTCAGCGTTACATCTGTTTATTGATAGCAGTTACTGAAATAAAGCAGGAGTCAGACCAAACACCACTGAAGGGGAAAGCATTCTTCTGATAACCATTAATTTTGCTTTACACCAGCTTTATCTAAGTGAAATTTGACTTGTGAATTCAACAAGCCTTGGACTTGTGAGCTATCAGAAACCACAGAAAGTGGATGGGACTGTATTCACTTTGGTAGCAAAAAAAATATTTTAAATGTCTAAGTCAGCTCTCTTGTAGTTATTGGTCATAAATTTGGAACCAGTTACTCTTTTTAAACTGAATGTAAATTTGTATATACTGTAATTAGTATTTTTGAAATGTTTTGTTAGGACTTGCAGAATTTGGGTGCACAAAATGTGTGTTTGATGACAGACAGGAACTTGTTCAGTTTGCCTCCAGTAACAGCAGTGCTGGACTCTCTAGCCAGACATGGCGTGAAGTACGAATGCTATGACAATGTGAGGGTGGAACCTACGGATTCTAGGTGAAGTATATATGTGTGTTTGTATGTATGTAGTAAAAACATAAAGTGTAACTCAGCGAACACTGAACTGTGAATGTCTGATTTCCTATAATACATAATTGACTCAGCTGAACCCAGTTTGAGCTGTAGCTATGTTTTAATAACAGAGCATTAAATAATATTTTTGGTGTAATCGAAATCTCTATATTAGGAGTCTACATTCTCCTTAGTTTGAAAGACAATATCGTTTTCCCTCCTATTTGTAGTTTTAAAGCAGCAATTGAGTTTGTGAAGAAAAGAAATTTTGATGCGTATGTAGCTGTGGGTGGTGGCTCTGTGATTGACACCTGTAAAGCTGCCAATCTTTATGCATGTCACCCGGAGGCTGACTTTCTGGATTTCGTCAATGCACCAGTTGGCAAAGGAAAACCAATAACACGATCACTGAAGCCTCTTATTGCAGGTATTTGTGTGTTAGCTCATTTAAGGAATACTGATACCTATAGGTAATATCAGGTTTATGCTTTTAATGCTTGACATAAAAGCATGTATTATTGTGTATGTATAATACGTGTATGTATTAAGCATGTATTATTTTTTCTGACAATCCCGACTATATTTATTCAGTGTTTTAGTCCAATTTCACCTTGTTAAATGTCACTTCTTAGTGATAGATAGATAAAATAGAAAATTTGCAACCTTATAGTCACATTCATGTTGTGGAAGCTGAAATTATGAATCTCATTTGAGTTACAATTTCAGATTATAAATGTCAAATAAATTCAGGGTAAACATCTTAGTTATTCAGACCCAACAAATCTTGCTCGACTTAGAAAATGAATCCAATGGCAATAGATAAAATTGTATATTACCCCTAACTCTAATGGTAAATAATACTTCAGTTAATATACATTTATTAATACTGATACTTTAAAGTCTTATTCAACTAAAAATAAAAAAACCTAAGTAAAATATTCAGCAAATGTTTATTTATGCTGTATCAAAAAAATCTATTTATCTATTGTATAATCTAATGGCCGTTATATCATACCATATCAAATCGTGCAAGCTCCTTTTAGACAATGTACTGTAGAGTGTACCATAAAAAGACCTATAGGTTTTTTCGATGTAATAAAGTTTATTGCATGTATGTGTGTATTTTCAGTTCCCACTACAGCAGGTACAGGGAGCGAGACCACAGGAGTAGCAATATTTGATTTTGAAGAACTTAAGGCCAAAACAGGTGTGAAAATAATTTTGAATGAATATAACTTTGTCAGTTTTTAAAACCATTTAAAGTGGCATTTATTTTTTAGCTATCTTTAGATTTAGAATTTGTTTTATATCAAGGTTCCTGCATTTTGTTTCACAGGCATAGCAAATCGATCACTGAAGCCTACTTTAGCGATGGTGGATCCACTTCACACACTGCACATGCCGGACAGAGTGGCTGCTAACAGTGGCTTTGATGTACTTTGGTACGATTCAGTGCACACTTTTGTGTACGGTTACTAAAATACTGGAATTCATACTTTACATCTTTTCTCATTTCAACCCTTGCTCTCTCTCTCTCTCTCTCTCTCTCCCTCTCTCTCTCTCTTTCTCTCTCTCTCTCTCTCACTCTTTCTCTCTCTCTCTCTCTCTCTCTCTCTCTCTCTCTCTCTCTCTCTCTCTCTCTCACTCTCACTCTTTCTCTCTCTCTCTCTGTCTCTCTCTCTCTCTCTCTGTCTCTCTCTCACATAGCCATGCTTTGGAATCCTACACTGCTTTGCCATATAACATGAGGAGTCCATGTCCCACCAACCCCATCACCCGACCTGCTTATCAGGGCAGCAACCCAATCAGCGATGTCTGGGCAAGACATGCACTCTGTATAGTAGCCAAGTACTTAAAACGGTACATCAAAGTTTACAGTACTAGATAAGAAATAAAGAGACATAGCATGGCACGGATGACATTTCCATAACAAAGTGCATTAACACTGGGAGTTGATGTTGTTTATCTCTTAGCTGTTGTTATAGAAGGGCATAATGTTATGGAAAAAAAAGAATTAATGGTGGAGTTTAGTGGTGAAGCCTGATGCCAAAGCTGAGCGCACACTGGAGTTTATTATTTCCCATTAACATCTCAAAATGCTTTTTCCCACTTATACCAGAGCAATTTGTATTTATTAAGATACATTTTATACATTTGTTGTTGTTTTTAATGTTTTTAATGACAGTTCAGCCAGCTCAGTAGATCAATAGATCAACAATCAATAGATCTCTCTCTCTCTGAGTTAATAAGATTTCTAGATTACCAGTAAATCTGGCCAGTATTATGCACAATCTGAGCTGTGTTGTTCGGGTAAATAAAATGTTTGAGGAAAAACTATCATTGTGTGTGTCAGGGCGGTGCGTAATCCAGATGATGTAGAGGCACGCTCCAGCATGCACCTGGCAAGTGTGTTTGCTGGGATCGGCTTTGGGAATGCAGGAGTTCATTTATGGTAAATCTTCTCATTTACATATATCATTTACTGAAAATGTAATTAACCTTCCAAAGATTACTTGAATTTTATGTATTGGCTGATATAACAAGAAAAAAATGATGAATCTTGTCCTATTCAACACAAGCTACTTTATTTCAGTCATGGAATGTCATATCCTATTTCTGGGAACATCAAAACCCATAGAGCTAGAGGATACAACGTGGACCATCCATTAGTGGTAAGTCCTACGCAATAAGAAACATTTGAAACTGCCAGTAAACAGACTACAGAATTATGGAAATCCTTAACTTTGAATAAAAAAGTACAATCATCAATATCATGATGGTATTACTAAGTACACCCATCACATTTTTGTAAATATTTTATTATATCTTTTCATGTGACAACACTGAAGAAGTGACACTTTGCTACAGTGTAAAGTAGTGAGAGTACAGCTTGTATAACAGTGTAAATTTGCTGTCGCTTCAAAATACTAAACCCCTGGCCACAAAAGTGAGTACATCCCTAAGTGAAAATGTCCAAATTGAGCCCAAAGTGTCAATATTTTATGTGGTCATCATTATTTTCCAGCACTGCCTTAACCCTCTTGTGCATGGAGTTAACCAGAGCATCACAGGTTGCCACTGGAGTCCTCTTCCACTCCTCCATGATCACGGAGCTGGTGAATGTTAGAGACCTTGCGCTCCTCCACCTTCCATTTGAGGATGACCCACAGATGCTCAATAGGGTTTAGGTCTAGAGACATGCTTAGCCAGTCCATCACCTTTACCCTCAGCTTCTTTAGCAAGGCAGTGTTCATCTTGGAGGTGTGTTTGGGGTCGTTATCATGTTGTTATGCTGCCCTGCGGCACAGTCTCTGAAGGGAGGGGAATCATGCTCTGCTTCTGTATGTCACAGTACATGTTGGCATTCATGGTTCCCTCAGTGAACTCTAGCTCCCCAGTGCCGACAGCACTTACGCAGCCCCAGACCATGACACTCCCACCTCCATGCTTGACTGTAGGAAAGACACACTTGGCTTTGTACTTCCCACCTGGTTGCCGGCCCACACGCTCAACACCATCTGAACCAAATAAGTTTATCTTGGTCTCATCAGACCACAGGACATGGCTCCAGTATTCCATGTCCTTTGTCTGTTTGTCTTCAGCTTTTGAAGGGACAACAAATTTACACTGTTATACAAGCTGTACATTCACTAATTTACATTGGAGCACAGTGTCATGTCTTCTTTGTTGTCACATGAAATGATAAAATATTTACAAAAATGTGAGGGGTGTACTCACGCCTGTGAGATACTGTATGTCCAGCATTGATGTGTATTTTCATTAAAAATAACTAGCAACCATATCTGTGCAATGCTTACTTGTATACTTATATGATTTTGCATGTGGATGATACCTGAAGCCTCATGGCCTCTCTGTTGTTCTCACTTCTCCTGCTGTGTTTGCCTTCACTGCCTGCATGTGCCCAGAGCGCCACCTAGATGCAGCGGAGATACTGGGTAATGGACAAAAGACGTACCCTTTTTTTGTACCGTGTAGACCAGACCCTTATGTATGTATAAATATATACATTGTGTGTGTTTGTGTGTATGTGGACATAAGGTGCTGATGTAAGGAATGTGAAGACAGAAGATGCTGGACTGGTGTTGGCAGACATTCTGAGGAACATCCTGTATGACCTGGATGTGGAAGATGGCTTGTCTGAAATTGGCTACAGTAAAGAGGACATTCCTGATTTGGTGAAGGGAACTATTCCACAGGTTGGCTGTTCTTTGTTTCGGATTAGTTCTCTCAAAAAAATTGTATAGATGGTATAGTTTTCTACATTTGTATGTGTATATTTGTGTGTGTGTGTGTGTGTGTGTGTACTTTGCAGGAGCGTGTAACTAAACTCTCACCAAGACGTCACACTGAAGAGGATCTGACTCGTTTGTTTGAAGCATCCATAAAACTGTACTAAACTTGCGCAGTCATTTGAAATCTGCCATATTTATGTACAAAGGACAAACCAAATGTAATTTTAATGAGTTATGAGTGCAAAGTTCACCATAATTTATCTAGTAAAAGAAATGTAGTCAGTAATATAGTATTTCTGCAGTCAGACTGTAACTTTATTTTGTTGTTAGACCAAAAATTTATTGCACATGCAAACTGCAAATTCTTTAGCTGTGTGGGAACTTCAGATTAAACAGAAGAAACGAATCAAAAGAAGAAAAAAACAAATCTATATACAGGATAAAGTACAATATATACTATATATTACAGGCCATCACCCCATCAGAAAGATCACTTATAAAAACAACTGATCTCTTTTGAATTTGAACTTTGGCCTTATCATTACCAACATTAAGGAATAGTGCTTAGAAACATTCTTCTCTGCCTCTAATGGTCCAACAGAAATATACTTCATTATTCTTAACATTGTGATAACTCTATACAGGTGAAATATATCAAGCAATAAAATAAAATAATGAGCTAAGAAATGTCTTTTTCTGGTTCTTCAATTTTTCTATTTTGAATCTCAGGTAATGTGTTCATCAAACTGGAAAAGTCCAAGTCCACATTCAAGGCTACGCTCCACTCTACAGTAAGCTTATGCCACTGCTTACTTCCATTCAGAGAGGTTCACGCCACCCAAAGTTTTATTTACATGAGACACTCTCTTTGAAAAAGGGCTCAAAGGGAGTGAACCAGCCTTGCATCATAAAAAAAAACTTTGCAAAAACTAATTTTACACAGTTGGGGAATAAATTTACAGATAAATGAATAGAGTTGTCTGAGCTACCTTTAGCTGAGATGTAATCAAAAGCATTTAGGCATAAAATTAGACAAGACAATGAAACTAATTTTGATTGTGGTGAAGGAAGAAAAGTGTTGTGAGGAGTGTATGCTGTGGGTTGTAAGTAAACCTTAGTGACCATTAAGGCTGTGTGGATATGCATGGACAATGGCAGCACATGTACAAGGCCACCACTAGCAAAAAAAAAAAAAAAAAAAAGCGCCTTCTAAATAAGACCCGTCTTAATGATAAAGGAGTAGAGCTTTGGTCAGGTCATCCCAGCCAGCTTGTTATTCAATGTCCCTGCCCGACCCAGTAGATTCATACAATGCACAGCTTTACTCAACCTGGAGAAATTAAATGCAACTCAACTTTTTTAAACTTCATCTAAGCAGACAAGTGTGCAACAACATCCACGTGGAGGATAGTAGTCACACCAGATTCATGCCGTTCAGCAAATATTTACACTCAGCTTAAGGGCAAGAATCGGTCAATCAGTGCTCCTCTGCTTTAGTAAAGATGTATAATACTGTACAAGCGTCTCTCACATAACAATCTCAAGACAAGCCTCAAGCACTGCTTTGATCTTTAGCGTTACTAATTCAGAGGATTATATTTTGTGATACGGTAGCTTTTTACTGTCAAATATAATATAACAACAGCACGTTAAGCATAGCACTGTGTGCCAGAATTAAACATAAATTCCTTTCATTTATATTTTTAAACATTTGTGTCATTGTGACTTGAATACCAAGAGAAGGCAGATCTAACCTGGTCACAAAATTAGGTAAGAAGCGGTATCCAGAAAGGAGCTTCCTACTGACACCTTTTATTTAATCCACACACGGCTTAATCTGAAGAAGAAAAGAACACAGTCCATAGCGCTATAGACCCTACCAATAGTATCACTGTGCATACACAATCAACCAGGTGTAAACTATGATCACTGCATTACTTCTGAACAGTGCATCCAAACTACATTTAGACAATTAGAAGTCCTTTTATGTTCACAGCAAACTAACACACACCCTATATCTATATCTGTGGCTGGGTAAATGTATTTTGTAGCTGATTTAAGAGTATAAACTGCTACAGAAGGCTTTGTGTATTGAACGTCAGTTGCACTTGGTTGTTGAGTGTCTATGTAAAGCATGAGTGTTAAGTGTGCGTGTTACAATATATAGAGAAAGCACATTTTTACCAGCACCTTTGCTCAACTTCAAGCCCCTTATGACAATTACTCATGAATGCATTTGAACACCTCACATACAGTAATTGATTAGTATGACCACTGGGTGAGTAGATGTGCATGAGTGTGAAAAAGGACATCATAAGGACTGGTCCATGGGCTCAGAGATGCTCGGAGACTCTGCTCCCTGGCTCCTTTCCTCTTGCTCATCTAGATCTTCCTTTTCATTCTGCTTAGTAGCAGTGCTAGGTGTGGTCTGTTGCCGTAAGTGTTTGTCCATAGACGCCTGTATATTTGAGACCATCTCCTGCAGACGGCGCCGTTGAGCCTCAATCGCTGTGGGCTCTAATTCTAATTCTCGACACCCTTCACGCAGGGTGAGCATGCCTGGAGCAACACGCACCAGCTCTTCCCTAGACCGTGCTAGCCCCTCCTCCTGTACACTGCCACTCAGGTCCACACCATTGCTGTGTTCTCGCCTGATTGGATGGTGCTCATGTGAGGTGGAGCCCAGTGAATGACCTTTGCCCTGGAAAGCAGTAACTGTCTGCTCCTTCTTGCGCACCACCCCTCCACTGCCCAATTTCAGGCCATGAGCAGGGCTTCCCTCACGATTGCGAGAGGGAGCCTCAGAACACAACAGAGCTTCTTGAATAATCTCCTCCACGTTAGGGCCCACTGGGAAGTGGCCAGCAGCATCCACACATAGTTCCAAACGCTCCTCTGCTGCGTTAAACACAAATGTCTTACCAGTCAAATGTGGAAGAGTGCAGTGCTTCCCATCCAACAGACCTGAAGTTGATCATAGACAGACACAAGAACACACACAGACATTAAAAATCATTTTGTTTAGTAAAGCTAACTGTTTAGTCTTTATATTTGTACATTTTGAATTGTGATTAATGTTAGAAAGTCTATTCGGTCTTTTATGTTCTGTAATTAGCTAAAATATAAAAGTAATTTTTTATATGACACCTAAACGACACTGTAAATGAAACATAATCGATCATTTTGTCCTTCTTTTATTTCCAAGTGACCAAAACCTAAGTACTAGGATACCTTTCTGACCTGACACTATGTGATTTGTCCAGATTTGCAGATACACACAAAAAAAAACGTATTCACAGAAAGCACACACACATTAATAAAACACTGCTTAACATGGCCGACATCTGTGTGAATCTGTGCGTCTGGTGCATAACCGGGGTTATGAATGGGGTTGGCTGTATTCTGAATGAAATGGACAGTTGGACAGTAGGTAGTTCCTGTGTCTCTATGCACCAGTTGATCTTCTGCATGTCTGTCCATTACGGCTGTTCCATGCTTGAGAATTTATCCACCATCATTGGTGGACATCACATGTTTAATAACGTCCTGATAGTTTCCACTCATTAAAATGACCCTCAAACCAGTTGAAGAATGTGCATGTCTACTATCAGGGATGAAAAACTACACTATTGTTGTACAAAATGTTATTTCAAAACAAACAAACTACCACCAACTA
The DNA here is from genome assembly GCF_030014155.1 of Tachysurus vachellii. Taxonomy (NCBI): domain Eukaryota; kingdom Metazoa; phylum Chordata; class Actinopteri; order Siluriformes; family Bagridae; genus Tachysurus; species Tachysurus vachellii. The sequence continues at coordinate 12,016,173 of NC_083460.1, forward strand.
AAAAACAGGGAGACTTACCCATATCTTTCTTTACAATGTTATAGAAGACTCCTCCTTGCTGAAACAAATGAGGTAACTTCTTAGCATATGACCACACATCCTCACCTGAGAGACAGGGAAAGAAAAGCAAACTTGCAGGTTTATGAAAACAATACTGAAAGTGAGATTCGAGTCTTACGAGACATCTTACATATTACCTATCTTTATAAAAAATCTGCTTGTGCTGGAGAAATTTTGTGCTGTATATATTTTGTGTTCAAATTATGTTTGTATTCATGTTTGTAAGAAGAATATATACAACACTGCTTTAACAATTTGTTAATATGAATGTTTTATAGTATACAGTGATACCTCGAGATACGAGTTTAATTCGTTCCGTGACTTTGCTCGTATCTCAAATTGCTCGTATCTCAAAGCAATTTTCCCCATTTAAATTCATTGAAATCCCATGAATCCGTTCCAGCTCGCAAAATTCCACTCCAGTTGTTTTGTTTATGTGTTTTGAATATGAAAAATGTACAGTACCTGTATTTATAAATGACAAATATTGTATAAAAACATACAGTAATAAAAGAGAATGTTAAAAAAATAAACTGGTTTTACTTTACGGAAGATGCGCACGGAGGTGTTGAGGGAGGAGTAAACAGGCGGAGGAGTTAGGAGGAATTACACTTTCACTTTCGTTCACTTACTCGCACTCTTAATGCTACTTTACACTTAAATGGAACTTAACTAAACTTCACTAAAATTAACGAACTTAACTGAAATTCTCTTAACTTAACTGAACTTAATTGTTACAATTTCTGTTTTCTTTACATTAATTTTGCTTAATTTTCTTCATCGCTTTCCTCACTAACATCTGCCGGTGGTTTTAATAAAAACCTGTCCGGTCGGCATATCAGATACGGTGTAGTCGCACAAGTTCAATTTTTTAACGGATCCAACGCTCAAAACCGAAAATTACGGATCCGCAGATGGTCGCCACCTCACGCAGCGACTTTACGACTCTCCATAGGAAATGAATGACTTCATGTTTACCGTCCGTCGTTTGACATGTGCAGTGGAAAGGCGGCTTTATATGTGTGTGTGTGTATATGTGTGTGTGCGCATATGTGTGCATGTGTGTGCGTATGTGTGCGTGTGTGTGCAGTTTACTCTGAATATTGTGGATTTTGCTTGATTTCTGATTACGGGACTGTTTATTCAGTAGGAAAAGGAAAAAGTGAAAATGGCGAAAATGAAAAAAGCTGTGGTAAAAAAATATGTATTTTGAAAAATATTTTTCATTTACATTTCATTCACTTATTCAAAGGTCTGTTGACAATTTTATGTTGTATTAAAGGGTTGACTGTATGCAATACACACTGTAAACAAACTATATGCAGCTGAATAGTGAGCAAGTGTTCTGACACTTTTGCCCACCTCATGAAACTGTGGTCTTCCGCCAAAGGTGTCATGTTCCAAGTGAACACATCTACATATAGTATCAGATATTCTAATCTATCGTCCCATATTCATCTTTTGATCTCAAACTCCAATTTGGCTTTTCAATTGTCCAATGGGGTTCAGGTCTGGGCTTTGTGAAGGCGCTTCAATATCGACTTTAATAAAGAATGTCTTAATGAAACTCGCCTTTCGCATCGTGTTGCTGGAACATGTTTAGAAACCTTAGTTTGGAGAAGACTAACAGACAATCTGTAGAAATGGTGAATTAGGTGTGAGTTAAGTGAGATAATAAACAAACAAAACAAACAAAAAAAATAGTGTAACAAGAAAACAAAAAGTCTACATTATTTACAGTTGATCATGCACTCAAAGCACCTCCCACTGGATAAAACTCACTCACTCACTCACTCATTTTCTACCGCTTATCCGAACTACCTCGGGTCACGGGGAGCCTGTGCCTATCTCAGGCGTCATCGGGCATCAAGGCAGGATACACCCTGGACGGAGTGCAAACCCATCGCAGGGCACACACACACTCATTCACTTACGCAATCACACACTTCGTACAATTTTCCAGAGATGCCAATCAACCTACCATGCATGTCTTTGGACCGGGGGAGGAAACCGGAGTACCCGGAGGAAACCCCCGAGGCACGGGGAGAACATGCAAACTCCACACACACAAGGCGGAGGCGGGAATCGAACCCCCAACCCTGGAGGTGTGAGGCAAACATGCTAACCACTAAGCCACCGTATCCCCCTGGATAAAACTGCGATATTTAATTGTTAGCGTTACTGTTAGCCACACGTTTTACACACTGATACATAATTATCCTCTCCCGATCCAGTGTACCTGATGAAGTATTTAGCAAGTAGCACACTAGAGGTATATGTCAAGTCTTTCACTTAAGGATTATGCACTAGCTGAGCCATTAGAAGCCATTAGCCATTAGAATGTATATAACCAATATAAATAGAAGCCCTCTATTTATATGGCAGAATTTCTTTGTCTTAATGGCATGACTGGTCTGATTTGTGGATCCATGTTGTCTAGGTTTCTTTACTTATTATTCTGTCCATACTTAATACTTCTTTAAGTGAAATAATCAACTATTTAAGCTATTAATTAAGCTACTGAGGCTAATGAGTCTCCTTGACCCATCTTGATAAAGGATGTTAGTGTTTATCAAGCAACATTACACATGTTCACAGAATTAAATTACTAATTAGTAGTGGACTGGATCAATAAATGTTAAACCTGATCAAATACTAACCCAGTGTTTCAGACCACTACTAATCCTAATACCAAGAATCCGTATTGCAGGCAATTTCTTGTCTGAAAAGGACTTTGTGGAAAAATATGACTTAAATAGTGTGATCTCACAAATTCCTTATAAATTCAATCATAGCAGTTTAAAATATAATTAACAGGACAAAGTATTATTTACTTTGGGATATGTTCACTGTAAAACTGATATTTTCACCAAGTAACCATATAATGTATATAGAAACTTTTAAATACGAACAAGGGCTGTTACAGCTTTTCAAAATGTTATGTCCTACCCATAAGTGTTGCAAGGAGACAGAGTGATGACATCTCCAGGTCAACGCTGTCTTGTATCTCTCGGCTGCTGGTTCTGCTGAGCCAAGGTTCCATTGGGGTATGAGTATTTATTTGTGTGTCTGGGACACTCTCCTTAAGCACTTCCACAGTGATGCGATCTCCGTGTTGCAGGGCCAGGGGCAAGTCCTGATGCTCAGGGGGTGGTGGGGGAAGTTCCCGGGGAGGAAAGCCATGTCGGATACACTGTTGGTGGGGCTGTACGTTGAAGGCTTGGGTGATGGCTTCCTGCAGTTCTGCATAGGTATTATTGGCTTGCAGCTGCAGTGTCGCCTGCCGCCCATCACTGGTTGTCACTCTGATCTTCTTCTGCCCACTAGGGGTCATACCTTTAGTGGGTGTGGGTGGAGCTGAGGAGGAGGCGGCAGGGGAGGCGGAGCGAGGCTCTGCACTCTGGTCTTGTATCTGCTGACGCTGTGAGCGTCGCCGTTGGGACAGAGCTGCCTGCTCGCTAATCTTATGCTGCAGATTCCGCTCTGTTTGGCTCATCACCAGTTCCTCTTTATGTAAGGTGCGGCCCTTCTGGCCTGTCAATATAATCTTTTGGGGAAGGTTTGCATCCAACTCCACTACCTGTCCACCCCCTTGCCCTTGGCCCTGCATGTGAGCACCCTCTATAGCCACTGGATTGTACTCCTCTGGGTTCTTCTTTGCTGTGTGGTGCAAAACTGTGTTCACCACCTTCTGCACTAGAATCTCACTGCCAAACTCTCCTGGGAAATGCTTTGTGACAAGGCGCATTGCAACCTCATAGACATTGCTATTCAATGCTAGGTCTAATTCATACTGGAACCAATAGACTGTCTCACGGACTACACGGCCTCCCCACTCAAGGGTAATGGGGAATGCCTCTGGCAAATTGTCATATTCCTTTCCTTCCCAGTAATGTTTAAAGCCACAACCACACTTACCACCCTGTGAGCGTGTGTTGGTACGGTCCCCATCTAGGTACACTATAGATCCATCACCACGGACATGCCGCACAGTGTTTCTGTGGCACCAGGTGCACGTAGATAGTGAACTGAGCTTGTAGTCAGGAACCAGTGCGTCCCTCTCAGGGCAGTAGGAGCATACCAAGTTATTCAATGGGAAGGTGTAGTTCTTGTCTCCCCGGAGAGTGCCATGAGTAGACTTTGCAAGGTTGTAAAGTTTTCCACCTGGTACTAACCACTCAGTCGGAACATGGAGTTCAGACAGTGCACTGCATATCAGACAGCGGTGCAGACGATTCTCCAGCACCAATTTTTTTGCTGCCTCTGTCACCTCTTCAGGCTGGATGCCAATCACCCCTGTTCGGCGGTAAACATACTGATGAACGTCAGCCACCAGTGCAGGATGGATACCATGTTTCTCAATAAAAACATCCTCCATGGCACTAACTAAACGAAGGAGGTATTTCTCCTGCAGGCTTCGATCTCCTCCGATAACACAGCCTCCACAGGGTTCCAGATTAACATACCTACAGATAAGCTCCTGCGGAACTCCCCAAGCCTTTGGAATAAGTGCAGCAGGCAGCTTTGGGAGTGGTATTCCTTTAATGCCCACTAGAGGAAGATAATGGTTCCTGGCTGAGCTGCTCCAAGCGATGCATATAGGCTTGTTCAGAGAGCCATCTTTTCCTCTGCATTGCTCCTCGGGCACCAGGCCAGGCAGAAACGTTGCCGAGTAGTCACCTGAGCTCCTCATTCCACTCAGAGAGTCCAGCAGGATTATGGGACGATGTAGGACATTGGCGAGTCCAAAAATATGTATGTTCCTCAATCCAAGAGGGACACCTTCTGGTGGCACAAACAAAGGGTCACACTCACTAATGATGTCCTGCCATTCCGCAGTGTCAATAAAGTCTTGAAACAGAGCTTTATAGCGATCCAGATTTTGCTTGAAGCTGAGCTTGAGGTTCTCTCTTAAGGCGTGCCAAAAAAGCTCACGACCCACCAAAGCCCTGGACACTGCATGCACCAGGCAATGACCGTCTCCGTCCACATGTACAGGAATAAGACATTCTTGGTTGTTGTTGGCTTTCTTGATCTCCTCCAGTGTATCATGTAGATAGATGAGGCTTCCAGATCTGTCCTTGCCATAGCCGACTGTACATATATGCTCCTGTTCTATAAGGAAAGCTCTGCCACCCAGCAGCGAGCAGTCAAACAGCTCACCTTGGTTTATCTCCCGGAGCAGTTTCGCTTTGCCCGTCTGTTTGTCCATCCCGTAACGGGTGAGAATCGGTGACAGCAGCTTGCAGTGATAATTAGACAAACCCATGACTTTCACCAACTCCGTGCTTTTCTTCGGGACTCCTGAAACGTCGAGCAAAGCGTTTCTCAGTAAATTATGAAGCACGACATCTGGATCAGTTACTTCTTCCACGTTTAACAGATCCTTGTGTTCGTGACGTTGTCCACATTCCGTGCACTCGATGCTAACTGAGCTACAAGCTGGAAAAAACAATCTCGCCTGACACTTAAAATCCGGACAAACACCTGATAGAATCCGCTTGTCCCTTTTCTTCGTACTTTGTCCTGAGGACATTTTGATTCGTGATACTTTTCTACTGTAATAACTTTATAAAACCATTATAATATCCTGTACAGTCCGTGTTGTTGTTTATCCGCTCAGATCAACACGGAAGCGGTTGTTTTTCTCCACCCACTGGCTCTTTTACGACGTCACTTTCCGGCACCAAAGCGGAAAGCCGGATGTTGTAGTTCTGTGTACAATAATAATGCGCTCTTCTACGGAATACTTACCTCACAAAAACATTCAAATTCATCTAAATTCACTTATAATAACTTGTAATCGGTTTATATATATATGTGTGTGTGTGCATAAAATACTGACAAGTGTAATTAGAAAGCAAAACAAATAGGAAATGTTTTACACTACAGCAACCAGAAAGCAAAGCTGTGTCGTAAAACAGCGCTCTGGTCAAACGAGACGTTTTACGGAAGTTTTATTTTTAGAGAACACGTGGTTTTGTTGGAGGGGGTATTTCCGAAGGCAGACTCTGTCACCGATTCACTGGTTGTGTTTTGTTGGATCTTTTTCAGTACTAACAATTGCAAACCAGGAACAACCCACAAGTTTGTGAGATCTGACCCAGTAATCGTCACAATTTGGCCCTTGTCTAATAAATACATTCCACTGTACCGTCAGAATCAGAATCAGAAGGAGCTTTATTGCCAAGCAGGCTTGCTTCCAGTACACAGAGACAACAACACAGACTAAAAATAAGATAAGAATAAAATATAAAATAAAAGCATTCATATGTAACTACAAATAGACAAAAAATAAATAAACTGTATGAAGATTATCAGGGTTATTCACTTCACCTGTCATTGGATGTAACGTTCTGGCTAATCAGTGTAGAAGACAAGAAACAGGACAGGAAATCTAATTCCTTAAGGCATGGCCCATAAACTGGCACAGTGAATTTTAAAGACTTAAGACAGCCATTAGATCATCCATAAGACACTGCATCATGACATCTGATACCCAAACCATATTACTATCAATTACCACACAACCTTTGAGTCACCTTGTTACGTCACCTCTTCCTTTCAGATTATGCAAACCACCTGCATGCGTTTCACTCCTCTAGGTTGTCAAAGCAAGAATTGAAATATTAACAGGAGGCCAGAATATTGTCAATATATTTCTGCATACACAGCCCTAATTGTGTTGAGCACATTTATCAATCAAATGAGGTTTAATTGATCAATATGGCGGGGTGCACGGTGGTTTAGTGGTTAGCACGTTTGCCTCACACCTCGAGGGTCGGGGTTCGATTCCCGCCTCCACCTTGTGTGTGTGGAGTTTGCATGTTCCCCCCGTGCCTCGGGGGTTTCCTCCGGGTACTCCGGTTTCCTCCCCCGGTCCAAAGACATGCATGGTAGGTTGATTGGCAACTCTGGAAAAATTGTCCCTAGTGTGTGATTGCATGAGTGAATGAGTGTGTGTGTGCCCTGCGATGGGTTGGCACTCCGTCCAGGGTGTATCCTGCCTTGATGCCCAATGATGCCTGAGATAGGCACAGGCTCCCCGTGACCCCGTGTAGTTCGGATAAGCGGTAGAAGATGAATGAATGAATGAATGATCAATATGGCTGTATTAAAAGAGCAGAAGTATATATATAAAGATACATATAAGAATTTTACATTCTTAGATTTGTTCTCCAGGAGTTGATTATATGCACAAATGAATTAAAACACAAGCGTCAGAAACAGGTGCCTCCACAAAAAGACCCAAACACAGGGATAGCAAAACAAACAGGGGAATTTATTTTAAATGAAAGAATTACAAACACATGGAAACACTGAGTGACTAAGGTAAAAAATAACAGAAAACCAATAGAGGACAGGAATAATTAGCTGAGGTAATCAGTGAAACATAGGAGAATGACAGCAGAGGCGGGAGGGGATAAAGATGGCAGGCAAACACACGTGAGAACGCAAAAACATAAACAAAAGCCAAACCCATCCCGAAACGCCCCCTAGTGTTCCATTAGGGAATTGTAAAAGCCATCATGACACGAGATGCTAAATCAAGGTCATAAAATTATAATGTGTGGCAAATAAAATACACTACCGCTTAAAAGCCAGAAAATCTCATTTTTACTATCCTATAGAAATTGTTGATAAGACATTGACATAATGTTTTTAGCTTGAAATAAGAATTTTGTCCTCCAAAATACTCTATTTGCAGCAGCACAGACTTGCAGACCGTTGGCATTCTAGCTGTCAAATTGTTAAGGAAATTGTCTATGTTCAATCTGCTCCCAGGAAACTCACACGGGTTGTTTCAACTGTACAGAGCATCACTCATAGAATAAATCAAAAGAAGTGTTTGTTTATTTTCCAAAATCAAGGGAATTTCTAGCTCCATAGGAGGAGGCGATCAGACTAGGAACTCAAACACTGAGTGCTCGGGAGTGGCATATATAGCTCGACAGAAAGAGAGAGAGAGAGAGAGAGAGAGAGAGAGAGAGAGAGAGAGAGAGAGAGAGAGAGAGAGGAGAAAATTGTTAGGTATGACTGTAATCAGGTTATGGGAAATGTAAATTATGTGCAAAGTGCAGACAGGGACTCCGGCAAGACTAGCTATGACAGCATAACTAAAAAGCTAGAAGGTGACACAGACATGAGGGCTTCCTGGGATGTAAAGCATCTCACCACTCCACAGTCTGCAAACCTGAGCAACTTGTTAGGGTGGTAAGCTGACAACATCCAGACATCCCAGTTCACCAAACTCTCTATGCCCATGAACCCTCCAGATCTACTCCTTTCTACGCTATTCATAAAAAGCTAGACAAAGCAAATGTGTTTTTAGCCTGGACTTAAACACTGTGGCACGAGACCATTAAGTGCTTTATAGGTCAATAATAGTATTTTATAATCAATGCGAAACTTGACTGAAAACCAATGCAATGAGGATAAGATAGATGTGATATGTTCATATCTTCTGGTTCTAGTTAGGATTCTATTTGCTCTAGGTGCTGTACACCTATCTTTTATGCATTTATCTAAGCATCCAGGCAGAAGCACAATACAAAAAAATCATTTAGCTCCTGGTTACACAGTTCTACCTTACTATGTACTACTGTAGAAAGTAAATTATTTATAATCGCATTCTCCAGTGTCACCCAGATGAGAATACATTCTTTTTTGATTCTAGTTCCTATTAAGGTTTCTGCCTCATATTGTCTCCAATGTTTCTGCCTCATATTGAAGTTTTTCCTTGCCACTGTCTGGCTTGCTCATTAGATAAACATAAAATACATTAAAAAAAAACATAAAGCTGACAATGAAAAATGAATTTAAATTCAGGTATAGGAGCTTCGGATAATGTTGAATTAGAATGGAGAAAATGTGTGATGTCTGTGGCCTTTGATTGTGGTATCGCTGTTGGTACTTTCTTCTTTTAGACAATTTTGTTTAGTGGCCAGACAACTTGGTTAGTTGCAAATGTTATCAGTCAGCATGCAGTGTGCATATTGGGAAAAAAATACCAAATGTCTTGCTATGGCTATACCCAATAATACCTATATACCTAACATGTTGATGCTGAAGAAAATGAATAACCTTATCCACCTTTCTGCAATTGCAGTTAAAATTGCACCCTTCCCAATGCTCTCCCATGGGGTAATCGATTGATTTACATAGGTGTAACCCAGTTCACTGACTGCCACTTACTTTGTTTTAACTCATGTACTTTCTACTATGATGGGTTCGAGTTCTCCTCAGCAGATTTCAGTATTACGACTGTGTGACATTTCGATTTGAAAAAGTACACTTTGAGCATGATATTATTGATAAACACTTTCAAAAGAGGGTATTATCAATGATGTTTCTTCCCAATAAAGAATGTTACCATACAATTATTTTCATCTTGACTTTTCAAGAACAGTGTCAGCAGATAATGGTTTCTCTTCTTTGGTAAAAATAGCATTATTATTTCAAGTGATTCTCAGTTTCAATAAAGTATGGTAGTAGCTGTATTTATGAGTTCTGTCTGTTATTATCTGGCCATTTTGTTATTTGTTTATTTAATTTATTTGATTTATAAAGTTTATTTTATTTTATAGATTAATTTGGTTTCTAGTTAATATTCAGTCATAAATAGAAATACCTTTCATACGTTTACTTTGCAGGGCAAAAACAAGACTTTTTCTGCTATATCATATTGTTTTATTTAGGAATAGGATCAGTTAAATTTGGGCACTTTTTTTTAGCAAATCCTCTAAGGCAACATAAGAAATATTAATTTATATAATACATGATTTTAAATAGCATTTTCCATCTGACATTGGTTGTTTGGGGCAGTGTTCGGTATTAAGGATTATATTCTCCTCATAAAGTAATGGTTTCATATAGACCTACTGTTTCTAGCAATCTGTCTTTACTCTACTGTGTGTGCGTATGTGTGTTTGTGTGTGTGTGTGTGTGTGTGTGTGAGAGCGAGAGAGAGAGAAATGGAGCTACTATAATCATACCTGATATTTGTGATGTCTTCTAGGGACGGTTAGATATCCAGTAAGGAATTTTTACACCGATAAAGGTCAGCCCTGCTGAGGTGAGAGCTATGTCTCAGTGTATGAATGTGTGTACATTTGAATATGTACGGTCACTGATTCTTGGCTGTGACTTTTGCACAAAGACACATGGACACTCACATGCACAGACATACACTTGCAGGTGCAGGGTAAGATATTTCCTGTTCATGTGTGTCAAACTGAATCATTACCTTTTCGACAGAACAGTGCAAGAGCACTTGCCGCCTCCTCGCTTCCATGCAAAAGTTTTCTTGTTAAGAATTTATATGAATATTTTTATATATAAGCAATTGTATTGCATTTATGAGGCTAATTTTAAATGGAAATTAAGAAATTAAGTACTTTGCGATTCTGCAGGCAAACTTGAACAAGCTAATACAAAATCCATTTTGTTACTCTGCACTGACATCCAGACACTTATGCTAATGATACAGCATTAGACAACAAACCTCAGTTGGAAAGCTGCTAGACACAAAGTAGAATGTGCCATTGAAATTGACTGCCATTCAGACTCACAAATCCACACAAATGCTAGTTTAATCTTGGGAAACTGTGAAATATTACTAATTCTAGTAAAGCTAATAATCCATCCATCCATCCATCCATTTTCTACCGCTTATCCGGGGCCAGGTCGCGGGGGCAGCAGTCTAAGCAGGGACACCCAGACTTCCCTCTCCCCAGACACTTCCTCCAGCTCTTCCGGGGGAATACCGAGGCGTTCCCAGGCCAGCCGAGAGACATAGTCCCTCCAGCGTGTCCTAGGTCTTCCCCGGGGCCTCCTCCCGGTAGAGCCAGATTCCGTGTCCGGGGATTGGGTCGCCGAGGTCCCCGCCTTCGACTGCCACCCAATCCACATTGCACCAGCCCCTTACGGTCCCTCCTGCAGGTGGTGGGCCCACAGGAGATCGGCCCCACGTCGCTCCTTCGGGCTGAGCCCGGCCGGGCCCCGTGGGGTAAGACCCGGCCACCAGGCGCTCGCATGCGAGCCCCAACCCCGGGCCTGGCTCCAGAGTTGGGCCCCGGTTGCGCCATACCGGGCGACGTCACGGACCTTGTTATTAACTCACTCATAAGGGGTATTTGAACCGCTCTTGGTCTGGCCTGTCACCCAGGACCTGTTTGCCTTGGGAGACCCTACCAGGGGCAGAAAGCCCCAGACAACATAGCTCCTAGGATCATTCAGGCACACAAACCCCTCCACCACAATAAGGTGGCAGTTCGAGGAGGGGGTAAAGCTAATAAAAATTAAGCTAATGAAAATGATCTGACCATAGATAAATAAGTTGTTCTGTATAAAATACTAGTTGTACTATGAGTTCGAACTTAATGTTTAAGTCATAAGGTCTATTCAGAAATCCAAAATAACTTACACTGAATTCCAGTTGCAGATATCAACACAGAAATTTAGACGAATAAAAAATAAATTTGGGATTAGGGAAACAGACATTCTAGTCTTTGTTGTTTTTGTCTTTAATTCTCTTCAGCTCATGGGCAATGCAGACATCATTTCTGTGCTTTTCAGCTTTTTTGCTTTGTCACAAGAGTACAAAATGGTGTCTGCATCATTCTTGGTGGTAGAATGACAGTTCTTTTCCAACTGCCTTTTTCCATAATTATTTTGTAGACCCAACACTTCTTTCTATATTGGATAAGGACAGAGACTAGTCACTGAGGGCTAAAATTCTCAACAGTGAATGTAGCCAATAGTGAATAATTACAGACAAACCTTGTTATAATATTTATACACAAATAAAGCACTGTTTGCCTCTTATACATCTGTCCTCCATTTGATTATTTTGCTTTAAAATCAAAGAGGCTGACATGGTTAAAGTGGAAAATACTGTGATATTTGTATTTATCCCAACCATACAGAAGCCACACCTGATAGTCGATTAGAAGCCAAATAAACAGGTGTAATTAAGTGTATTGCTGTATTAACACCATTCATTGTGGATAAAGTCAGACATTTTTACGGCTGCCCTTACTTGATGATTATTTGCTCCCATACCTTAATTCCATATCGGATTAAAGGCACATTTCCTTTCCATCTGAAGTCTACCACTGTTTCATGCTGTTCTTAAACGGTCCAGTCATCTCTGGCAACAGGCAGGTATGTATTTTGGAGGGAATATTGATGGTTGTCATTGTCTGAATCTAAAAGGAGTTCTTCCTCAAAGAAGGAGTACAGATGATGAAAGTACTGAACATTCACAAGCCAGACATTCACAAGCCAGACATTCACAAGTCACTACCATGCAAACTATATACTGTACCCATCCACATTTGTTGTGCCTAACTTTGCCCAGTTAAACTTATTTGTTGGTCACCTATCCTCTGCCTTTTGTGTGACCTTGATTCGTTGATTTGATTTGTTGTATGACTTCACAATGCTATTTTTTGAAGTCAGAGTACATTCTGGCTACATGCTTTGTAGCTTTAAAATTCTTCCTCCTTTTTGTAATCTAAAGAACATCTACTGTAACATTTCCATTTTGTACTGTATATCTGAAGAGTTGTGGCAAAGGATGTATTGTCATCTTTTTGAGTTTTGAGTTGTAAGAGTTACACTGCAGATTGTAAATAGTAGTAGTAATAATTTAATATGAAAAACATTTTATTTTTCCATAAATGGCTTTCCATTACATTGAATCCATAGTCCTAAATCCTACTGAGAGGTGATATTATGGGGCGTGAGCACAGTAAAGTTAAGCACACCTCTCAGCTATAAATTTGTTCAAAGCCTGTGTTGCAGGGTCTTGTGTGTGCTTGTAATTGAGAGGCAGGTAAAAGAAACACCTCTGACATCTTTGCAGGTAGGTTATTGTAAGGACTGTTGTTTTATTTAATAGGTTTTAAGCATTATATTTTTAAATGTGATAATATAAGCCTACTATATATATATATATATATATATATATATATATATATATATATATATATATATATATATATATATATATATATATATATATATATATATATATATTACAGATATATGAACATGAAGAAAATTTATCTATTGCAAAATATTTTAATAGTTTTAGATAAACATTGCATATTTGTTAGATAAAATTAAAATAAAAGCAGTTTGACGTTCCAAATTACATTCAATTTCATGCAAAGGACACTAGAGTGGAAGTTGTTTAGTTTTGCTTCTGCTGTATTTGTTTTTTGTATTTGTGTGTATCTGTATTTGTTTTCCTGTATTTCCTTCGTGATAAGTTGTACTTGGGCAAGTCAATAAGTGAATTTTTCAGTAATTGCATTTACATTTACAGCTCACAGAGAATCCTTCTAAATGAAGCGGTTCATGCTGTTAGTGGTGGTTGTGGTGCTCAGCACCTTTATTCCCCGCAACCAATGCAAAGCTATATCCAGGTCTAGGGATGAGCGCACTGGCTCTAGACTAACGGAACGGCAGCGACCCGTTCTACCGATCCTCATGCGCCTGGGAGAAGAATACTTCATCAGGTTGGACGACCCAAAGCAGAGTATACGCGCATCTGAACAAAGCTCTCTGCCACAAGCGACCACCGTTAATCGTGCACTTCAGCTGCAGCTCACACAGAGGATGTTGCAGGAAGAGGTCAATGGACTTGGTAACGTTTTAACAGACAACTTCATCCAGCTGCCGGAGAGGAAGCGTCGGGGCGAAGAACCACCAATCTCCCTGGATCTGACGTTTCACCTGTTGCGCGAAGTGCTGGAGATGGCACGGGCTGAACAATTAGCTCAACAGGCAAGCAACAACCGAAAAATGATGGACTTCTTTGGGAAGTAAAAGCTACATGTTACTTCTACAGTACATGATTATGACCTTCCTACTGATCCGTCAAACACCTTTTCTTACTGTTCATTAATACTAATGTATTATTGCGGGAAGTTGTGTATAAAATAAACAGCAGAGAAATTTACATTCATATTCTTTTATTTTTTTCACTCACCCCTTACTGAGCAATGATCACATTTAATTACAGAATTTTATAGCTTTCGGATTATTCTGTGCTGTCCAATACATTGTCCCACTGCTGGAGTCTGAAATGAAGAGTGCAGTCAGATAATATATATATAACAGATATATGAACATGAAGGAAGTTTATTTATTGCAAAATATTTTAATAGTTTTAGATAAACATTGAAAATTTTTAGTTAAAATTAAAATAAAAGCAGTTTGACGTTCCAAATTACATTCAATTTCATGCAGAGGACACCAGAGTGGAAGTTGTTTAGTTTTGCTTCTGCTTTAACCTATATTTCCTTCATGATAAGTTGTACTTGGGCAAGTCAATAAGTGAATTTTTCAGTATATATTTATTTATTCATTTATTCGTATATATCATAATGGAATATATATTTATCATAATGGAATATCTGCTTCATGTAATGTCTCTTAAGAAAAAGAAAACCCAAAAAGTCATGTGATTTTAGCTGAATGTCTGGTAAAAAGAAATTGCCTCATTTAGAACATCATTTTTATTTGGGTGTATTTAGCCAGGAAAAGGAGAAAACATGGCGTGGCCCATCTGAGCTTTGATTGGCAATTCCTGCACTGGGGTTGGTGGATCCCTGAGAAAGAAAGAGCAACACTGCTTATATAGAGTTGGAAGAGAAACTGAGGAAATATTCACATAGACATTTTAGTTGGATCCAAAGTACTGTATATACCACATTTTTTAAAAACTTGTAAAGTTTTTTTTTAAATTGTTTTAAAACATCATGTTTTAAATTTTTTTATTGGCCTACCAAGTAAAACAAGAGAAAGAAAAACTAATTTTTAATATCCTGATTACTTAATATTCAAGATTTTGTACTATTTCACGGTCCGTATATAAATATTATATCACAAATATAAAAATTTGTCAAATGTGTTGTACAAAAGGGCAAGAAATTTTGAAATTCATGTAAGTAAATTATATATTCCTCAAATTCTTCAACGTATATCATGCTTTTCACTCAAATTATTGCTAATATAAATCAAAGAGAATGCAAAATATTAAAAATTATCAATATTTATAATTATATTTTATGTATTATATAAAAAATTCATACAAAACTGGAACTCATATAATAACTCTTTACAACTGTGATAAGCAGAAAATATCTCAGGATGCAGAAAATATTGAACCTTAGTTTGAATAGACTATTGTGCTCCACTGATGTCAGCCAAGAACAGAAAACCTTTTTTTTTACTGTCTTTAACTGTCCAGTTTTGGTGACATTGTGGACGGCCATAAAACCTGACCCGGTCTTGTAGAGAGTACCCATCCTCCTTGTAGTGAGTGATTTACAGGTTTTACTGTTGATTTACTATTGATGACTCCTTGTCAGCTCAAACCAGTCTGGTCATTGTCCTATGATCTCTTAGCATGGATATTTTAGATACTTAAGCCTGCAAACCTTACTTAAACAGGATGTTTGTTTTTTTTTGCATCATTCTGTATAACTTCTACACACTGTTATGTGTCAATATCCCAGATCAGCAATGTCTGAAACACTGAAACCATCAGGTACCAATATACAATCCGCTGTTAAAATCACAGAGATCACACCCCATTTCCCATTGATTTAAACATTTGCTGAAGCTTTTGTAAACAACGAGTAAATGTTTCTTGCATGGCTGCCACCCAGGTGCTGAAGGGACAGAGACACTTCAGCACTACTGTCGTGGACCAACAGTGTGCACGTGGCTGCAAGTTGGGACAAAGAGTGAAAGCAGCAGCCAATCAGAGCAGCAGCAGCTACCCACTACCCTCTTTATGTAGCAGGGAGGGTAAAAAGGGGTGCAGTTACCATACATATGTTAACACTTTAGGTTCTATGGCACATAGTGCTGATCTCTTATTTCATCAGTGAAGATGATATTACCAGAATCTGTTGTACCTGAGCACTTTTCCTCAACCCTGCCTCACAGTTGTTCTTCTCCTGTCGGAAGTATTTTTCCCCAGTATCTGTTTCCTGTGTGTTTTGCTTATCCACAGTCCTACAGTATGTATATATGTGAAGCTTCATGCAGAGTTAATACAAAAATTGACTAATTCACATATATGTAAACACACTTCACAGTCATAATAAGCTTATTGAAGACTTCATGAATGTTAATCTAACATGTCCAGAAATAAATATATTGGTGAAGGTGATGAAACACTGTCATAACCCATAATCAGACTGACTGATCAAGAATATAGATCTAGTCATTAGTCTTGATTAATTTTCCCTGTTAAATGTACTATATTTGCTTAAGTGTATTTGAACTATTTGTAGTGTTGTATTGGTTTACCTCTGCTGCAGTTTTTTCTGGAGCACTGGGGTCTGTGGTTGGAGTTGGTGTGACTGAGGATATATTCTGTGACATGCTAGTGCTTTTTGTTTGGACAGTAGTGGAAGTAGAAAGTGATGTGTTTTGTGTTGAACTGGAGTCCACTGTCTGAGCAGGGCTTGGAGCCGCAGTCAGTTGAGATGCGCTGTCTTCAACTGGTTGGGAGACTGAAGTCAGGATAGGGCTTTGCTTGACAGGGGATGTCTTAAATTCTTCAGACTCCTGAGTCCAGCTACTGACACTTGCATCATTAACCAATTGAATTTCAAGAACCTCTTCCTCATCAGCTCCATCATCATCTGCAGACCACAAAGAATTACATCTAAATATAACCAAAATTAAATGCACATTCTCAAACACCTGCCACATCATAGTATCATCAACAAACTCACACAAACATACCGCCAGTTGAAAACAAAATTATACAAATCACTGTTTTTTTATGAGAAGGTTACTGTGACATATTCTGTTCTGAACAATTTCTTGATGCATCATACTGTAAACTTACCTCTAATGCTCTTTATACTGAATTTGTAATTACATTGCATTATATGGTAAGTTTCAGTCTGATTTTACTGGTCTGGAAATTTTTGTTGAGTTCGGAACCACCAAGTATAAAATAAATTCCATGAACCCACAGCATATACATTTTTTAAATTATTCAATCACAATATGTTCTCAATTTACAATATGTAACTAATTTTATTTTCCTATTTAAGTTTAGGTTTTCTTTCCTAGCTGCTTATACCGGAAAACAATGGAATTATTGATGCCATTTCAAGGAGATTTTACCAATTGTCCCTGTAGTCTCTGGGAAAGCAGGGAAACAATGGTGCACTACCAAAAGAGGGACTGGCCACAGAAAACTGGGGAAAAATAACATCAATTGGGAGCTATTGGTGGACCCCAGAGGGCACTGATGCCACCATCTTCAAGTACCTTTAAGACTTCCTAAGCTTTCTGAGGCAAAATTCAAAATCAGGGTCTTCTGCAATATAATGAGAACACAAACACCACACTTTTGTGGTCATTACTGAATAGTTTTAATATAAATTATATGGTAATGTTGATTTTGTTGAGGTTCTCTTTGGGAGTGACAAGATTGGACAGGATTAGGAACAAGTACATCAGAGGGACAGCTCATGTTGGACGTTTGGGGGACAAAGATAGGGAGGCAAGATTAAGATGGTTTGGACATGTTCAGAGGAGGGAGAGGGATTATATTGGTAGGAGAATGTTGGACATGGAGCTGCCAGGCAGGAGGCAAAGAGGAAGGCCAAAGAGGAGGTATATGGATGTAATTAATGAGGATATGAAGCTAGTGGGTGCAAGTGTTGAGGATGCAGAAGATAGGGATAGGTGGAGAGAGATGATTCGCTGTGGCGACCCCTGAAGGGAAAAGCCGAAAGAAGAAGAAGAAGATATGGTAATGTCGATTTATAAGCTGCATATTTTTAAAAACATTTTAAGTATAAGAATAAGTCAAAATACCAATGTTCTGGTCACAAAAGCAGAGATATTTTCTATTTTATTTTTGAAGCTTAAGCAAATAGAAAATAATGAATCCTACCCAGAAACAAAAACTGTTGTTGGAGCCTTAGAGCAATTAATTCTTGAAATGTTTACCAACAGAACACATCAAAGTGACATTATTTGCTCATTAGGGATACTGATAGATATATTGTTTTAAATTTTAAATTAATATTTTTAAATTAATTTTAAACTTTAAATGTATGTATTCATTTATTTATATATATATATATATATTTAATTATTTTATTATTTATTCATAAATAATTTATAAATATTTATTTCTTTTTATCTCTTCTGTTTCTATACTTCTATAAACCTACTCTGAGACAATGTGAATTGTTAAAAGCGCTTTACAGATAAATTGAACTGAACTTTGAGAACCACTGTAGAAAGACTGTATGAACGTGCCATGGCTATCAAGAACAAAATATCATATGCCAAAAGCAAATATAAATATTATTTCCTCACTGTATTTTGCATATGAAGTAACATAACAGAGACAACATAAATTAGCTTATGTATTTTTGGTATAACAATATTTCATACGAGGCAGACAGTCCACTAACATTAACAAGAACTAGGACATCACATCATTATCAATTAGTAATTTCTAAAACCAGTCTAATACAGTTTAGTGTGTATAGATATCACTTGACATATGCTCTCCAGGGTAATAAGAATGTATTTTTCATTTACATTCGTTTGTGACACATCAAGGCTTCTGACCAAAACAGCTACAAAACTGTAACTGGTTTAACATTATACAATAGTCTTCATCTGGAGAAAATCTTCAATTTCCTTCCTATAGAATATAGATATAACAATATAGGTTCATTATTCAAAATGAACAGATAATGCACCCTTAACCTATACAAACCACAAAACCAACCACAAAAAATTTCTTCTTGCCGCATTGAACATAAGCTGAGTGTGGCTGCAAAGTGGGACAGGCCAAAATTTGGCAGACCAATCAGGAGTGCCCTCTAATTCCTCACTCTCCTGGAGGAGACTCCTGAAGGAATCCAGTTCCAGCCGCATGGAAGAATTTAGGAAAATGGAAGAAGTAGTATGCTTTTTGTTTATCTACTGCATTTAAGTGGTGACCAGCTAGAAGGTGACAATGCTCCTTAATCTATCAAGCCAAAGCCTGCTACTGTCTCTAGCATCCCTCTTGCTCTAGCAGGACCTTTTCAGACTGTACTGATACCTGAGCAGCTTTCTTTCAAGAGTGCTGCAGTATTTCTGAATATATTCCAAATATCCAATAAACTGTTATTTTTGTGTTTTAAATAATGTGCAGACACATAGTTACCTCTGGTGAAGTCAATGTTAAGGATGGCTTTTTTTTCATGCTCAAAGCTGACAGTAAAATGATCCATATTTTCATAACCACGCTCCAACTTCTCCAAGTAAGAAGTGTTCCTCCCTTCTACTATCCTGAGTGAGAAAAAGAAACATCATAAAACAATGGAAATGATGTAAATTACCAAAAATGTGTTCAATTCTTCTGTGTTTACTCACTTCTGTAGTAGAGGCTTTGAATTCTGTTAGAAAGGGCAAGAAAGACACAGCATTTAGGTCAATAAGTAGTTTTATCCTGTAGCATAATATGCAACTGCAATTGAAAGAGTGAAAGCTACAGCACCAGGTAAAATAATTAATAAGGTCAAGAGGTGTGTTTGCCATTTGTACTGTACAGTATGTGTTTTTCCAAATCAAAAGCCCAGGTTTAATGCGGATATATGCATGAAGATCAGTAAATGACGTAAAGTTAGGGTTAAGATGGAGCGCAAACAAGCCAAATATGGAAGACCTATGAAAGACCATCAGAACTGAAAAGCAGGCATACTACCAAAAACTTAAAAGCTTTTATTTGCAAAATAACACATGTTAAATGTGGCAGGAAATCCAATCTGTCACTACAGAAGAAACACAAACAGTACTCAAGGCATTATCGTACCACACAAAAATCAACAGTTTCAACAAAAAATCGGACATAATGAACACAGACATATCCCAAAGAGTCCTGGCAGGTGTTTACACAGACTCTTAATTATTTATTATTCGATGTATTTAGTTGTTTCTATCTCTCATTCTTCTTACCGCTGACTCTAAGAGCTTTGAACAAATAATTCCTGGGATAGGTTTAGTTTTAGCTTTATAACCATATATAGTAATGAATAGTAGTAAATAGAAAAACACATTTTACAAGAGTGTATCTGTGACCTGCAGGAATAGGGCCATCTCTGGTTCCTCCATGGTTTGGATTCCTGTCTCCACCAGCTTTGCACTATTGTCCAGATGCTCTGTATACCTGTGTAAGCAAGGGCACTTATAATTCTGCTGCTGATTGATTGTTTGTGTGTGTGTGGGGTTATTATCTTATATGGCCTGTTAATGTGTGTGTAACCGATGGGTGGCAGATATGGTACACTATAAAGTAAAAGTAAGTGGACAGCTGAATATCACACCCATATATGGGTCTTACAAAATTGTATAGAATGTTGTTTATGCTAACCAATTCCCTTTACTGTAACTAAGTGGTCCAAGTTGGGATTAATCTAAAATGTAGGTGACGTCAGGTGTCTATAAATGTTTGGATATGTATTATGGGGAGGTGTGTGTGTGTGTGTGTGTGTGTACCTGCGCTGTAGGCCTTTGATGTAATTGAGCTTCTCCTGCTGTTCAGAGCTGATTTTAAGTGTCAGCTCACCTTTCCTATCTTCCAGTAATGCATACAGGTGATCAAACGACTCACACACATGCATTTTCTGCTTGCGACCATTCTCCTATGCACACGATAGACAGAAACGAATGACATACACAATTATTACACTTATTCCTGAGGTGTAATTACTGGTTGGTGTTACGTTAAAAGTCAGAAGTAAAGCTAAAAATTTATCAGTATTCTGAAATTAAGATGAAACTGATAATTGCAGTGATGTGATTAATGCAGACATTAAGATCATTATGACATATTACCTAATCTTAATGCCATGCATCTTCAATATACAGTCCATTATCTAAGAAGAATTCACTCAGGGACAATTTATGTTAATGTATACAAATAAAGAAATATCTCATATTAAACAGAGAATTAAACAGACAGGTAAGGGCTCTGGTATATAGTATAATTTTAGGGGTTGCCACAGCAAATCATCTTTTTCCACTTTACTCACTCTCACTCACTCATTTTCTACCGCTTATCCGAACTACCTCGGGTCACGGGGAGCCTGTGCCTATCTCAGGTGTCATTGGGCATCAAGGCAGAATACACCCTGGACGGAGTGCCAACCCATCGCAGGGCACACACACACACTCTCATTCACTCAGGCAATCACACACTAATGCATGTCTTTGGACCGGGGGAGGAAACCGGAGTACCCGGAGGAAACCCCTGAGGCATGGGGAGAACATGCAAACTCCACACACACAAGGCGGAGGCGGGAATCGAACCCCCAACCCTGGAGGTGTGAGGCGAACGTGCTAACCACTAAGCCTCCGTGCCCCTCCCACCTAACTCTATCCTAGGCATAATCTACTCTCGCACCAATTAACTTCATGTCCTCATTTAACAAATCCATATATCTCCTCTTTGGCCTTCCTCCTGACCTCTTACCTGACAGCTCCATCTCCAACATCCTTCTACCAATATAACCATCTCACTCCTCTGTTCAGGTACTGTAAAACCATCTCAATCTACCCTCCATCTCTGCCTCATGTCTTTTCCTCACTGCTACAGTCTCTAACCCATACAGCAGAGCTGCTCTCACTACAGACTTCTACACCTTTCCTTTGATTCTTGCTGACTTTCTTCTGTCACACAAGACTCCTGACTCTTTTCTCCACCTTAAGACTAAGTCTATTTGGTAAAAGAAGAAGAGGAGGAAGAAGAAGGAGAAGAAGAAGATAAACTATAAATGAAACTCATTTTTACAATATGCCTTGTGTTATCGAGCTAGGTTTTTGGTTTTATTGTTTCTTCTACAATGCCATACCACCATCAACACCAGTCAATTCAGATTTCACATATTTTTACTTCAGGATAATAAATGTACTATCTTGATTACCTCAGACAATTAATAACAATAAAAGTTACAAGCTAGAGTAACTCTATATTACAAATTATGCTGTAATTTATTACATTATGGGTTAACATGCTATTTGATACCACAAAGCTTGGAATCTAATCTGCAAGCTGGATAAAAAAAGACAATACATTTCAGCTTTGGCTTTAACTATAAGTAAAGAAAGAAAGAAACTATTTCTCATGATTTCACTGTTTCTCAGGCTGCTGCGGGGAAGATTTTAGCTAGGGTCCTACAGATCCATGAACCATACATAATATGATATGTCCTGAACAAATTTGCAAAGCATCTAAGACAGGGACAGACGGATACACACCTCCACAGATCTGCAGCTCTCCTCCAGCAGGCTGATGATGGCTTGAATTCTGTCATTGTTTCCCACAAGCATAGCAACACCCTCTGACAACTCTGTCTAAAAAAAACATTACACAAATAAAAAAAGAAAGAAATGAAATGAAATTCTCAGTTGTGTCGTCCTGTCTTACATAATGAGTATACTGTCAACAGTCCCAGAGAAAGCATGAAAATAATTCTCTTCACTTAGAGAAGATTTTGCTGCTAGTGTAGCCCCAATTGTTAGGCCCTAACCACTGAATATTACATTTTAAATGAATATCATAATATCTAAATACAAGACTGCTTTAATTTTTGCACAGTCTATATTCTAAAGTATCAAAAACAAACTCAACATAGCAACATATGAACATAATATTGATAGAATAAACATAATATACCTGACATGCATATATTCATTGAAACAAGCAATTGAAAATAAACTTTAAAATTTTGATCATTGACTTATATAAGAGGGTTTACAACTTCTGTTGCATCTTAAGTTGCATGGGGAAAAGGTCAGTGGAAATATTGCATAATAAACTTCAATATAATAGACTTCAGGTGAAGGATTTCAATTCAAGATGTTATCTTTGCTGTATTTTATTTCATTTACTTCATTTATTTTTATGATGTGCAGCATTTTCTGCGGTGATGTTATAGTGTTCCCCCTCCCACACATACCATATAAGTATATAACATGCTGTGTATATGTAGTTTATATGATTAAATGAAATGTAGATTTAAGTGTAATTTAAAGATTTGGTTTAAATCATTTAACATGCTTTTATGATTTGAGCAAAGTACACCTAGAAAATGTGTTTTAAAATAAATATTTTCGCAGTGTTTAAAGCCATATGGTAATTGAGTAAAACACATGCTTCTGGTGAAATTCCTGATTATTCAAGTCAAGCCATGTTTACTTTGACCACACAGCAAAAATGATCGTGGCGCTGCTGTTTCTGCTATGTGCTGCCACACTGCCTCGGGGTACAGAGTGAATGTACATGGGAGCTCAAAAAAATTAAGATTATGGATTATCAATACACATTTGTGGGCCTATGTTACTCAGACATGCTCACCACCTGTCCAAGGCCCCTTAGTTTAGCCTGTCTGATATTGTCAGCAAAGCAGTGGCATGTAAGTGGAAATTCCTTATTAATAACCCGAAAATGAGTTGTGTACATTCAATTTCCCCTCAGTCAGGTTCCACACTGAAAATAGTCAGTCCAGCTGAGGGAAGTTCTGATACCTACTGGATAAAGCCATTCAATAGCTGGACTTTTCCACAGTAAAGAAGTGAGAAAGTAACATTTATCTAAACAGTAAAGTATAGAACAGTAAACAGACTCAATGATGACTTACTTTCTGGTTCTCGTAGACACTACTGATTGGTGCAACTTCACAGTTCTGATGAGCACCAAACACTTTGCACAAGGAGCAGGTGGGAACAGAGCAGGACACACAGTAAATATTAATCTTCTCATCCTCATGTAACTCACACATCATTACAGCTGGTTTCTGCTGTGGCTCTGCTTTATTGCTTGTACTGAGAGAGAGAGAGTGAGAGAGAGAGAGAGAGAGAGAGAGAGAGAGAGAGAGAGAGAATATTATGTTTATACACTATTTTATTATTTTTTTGATGATCATCACAGCACATTTTAGAAAGAGGTTTACAGGTTGATTTCGAAACTGCCGGGGGTTCTTCAATCCAGTCTGTTCTAGTGAATAGCAAATATTAGATCCCTTACATATAAGGTACTAATTGTTAATGAAACTTCAAAGATCAGGGATGTAATATATTTTATTGAACAGAAACTTGGAGTCAATCAAAGTATAGCTTAGACTAGCCATCTCATATACAGCTGTATACACCACCCTATATTCCTATATTAATTAAAATGAATTTACATACAACAAAGCACATAATTGATCAGAATTACTAATATTATAGATCACAGACTGAGACCTGGGGAATTTGGAGTCCAAGGAAACATTTTGAAATCTTTGTCATGCTCCTCAAACCATTTCTAAACATTATCCAATGCATCATCCTTGAAGACTGACTTTCCACCTAATATATCAACAATATATCTAAATTGCCTTTGAAAGAAGATAATCAGTGTTATTCACTTTACCTGTTTTGTGGTTTAATGTTATGGCTGATGCAAAGTGCAGCAAAATCGGAATACATTTAACTAATGGATGGTGAGAATTGGGTGATCCTTTGTGACGGCCCTTTTAGACCTTTTAGAACCTTTGAGAAGATTTTGTTCACTGACAAACACTCTACTGTGTTTTCTCTGGTTGGGTGGAGCTGGGTTTGTGGGTATTGACAAAAATACCTGATTGTCTCCTGTTTGTACATGTCGATTATGTTTTCCACTAGAAGGTTCCGTTGGAGTCCATAAACACCATGTCGATCTAGGACCACTTCATGTCTGCAAGAGGGGCAACGGAACCGACCACCAGAGCTCATCGTAGAACCTCCACGTGTTGGCAAATAAGGATTTGAGGCCTTTACACACACACACACACACACACACACACACACACACACACACACATCCACACATGTTAAATCATAATGTTAAAATCAAAAATGCAAAATGCTTTTTTAGTTAGCACACTAAAAGAACTTGGCATTAAACATTTGGATTAAAATATTGCTTAGGATATATGAGTGCAGTGGTCATATCTGAATGCTTTTCCAATTAGCCCTAACACAATTTCTTCGTCTAAAAACCTTCTTCTTCTAAGCATGAAAATTTTTACACCCAATTTTCCTTCCTTCTGATTTTCTTAACCTTATTCAGGGTTAAGTTATCTACTGGAAATGTGCATTTCAGAAACCACAAATTTGCAAAGTCTGTGATTTCTCAAACTGTAAATGAGTTATGGGGTGTAGGCTTTTTCAAGCCCCAGTTGAAAAGTCTGCTTCTGCTTCTGGACACTGCAAACAACAAACACTAAATAGAACACATTTTAGGGTTATAACATAAAACTGAAATGGACCTATTTGTATTATATGTCATGAATCTATGCAAAATAACCCATGAGCTGCACTATTCTTTACGAACTATAGTTTCAAAATCATAAACCTGCAACATTCAGCAAATGATCACTGTGTGAGTACTTCCATGAAAACATGGGTATAATAAGTTACTTATTTATTTATTTATTTCACAATAAAACGTAGTGGCCAACTATGTTAGTTTACTGGCAGTCCACAGTCCTGATCCAAAAATTCAGTGGACTGATTCAAGTGGCTGAAAACAATTCTGTGGAAGCAGTAATAACCGTATGACAAGTGGCCATAGTTCATTCACTTTTAAACCATAAAAAAAGCCTCCACTTGAAATTCCTACTCATCAACCTCTTGTAGTGTTCTTTACGATTCCCTTCATAGTTTATAGAGAAATCATCATGGTTACACATTAAAAGTAAACAAAGCAGCTCTTTATGCCTTTAAATGATCATGCTGTATATAAGTATTTGGTTTAGCTCAGTCAAGACCAATCATGATCAGTCAACATACAGGTACAGACCTATTCACCCTGACTGTATAGATCACTGTTTTTAATAGAACTTGTCATTTTTCTCCCACTTACGCCAAATGTGAAATCGTTTGACGAGTTTGAAATTGATATCATTTTGTTGTGAAATAACCACTCAAAAGGTAAGGTGAATGCAGCAATATATTTCCATATTTCCATTTAAATCTTGACCCTTGCATATCTATTCCAAACATATCTATTCCAAAAAAAAACAAACATTGTTGATTCAGAATGAATTAAATGACTCATTGTCAACTCACTGCAAGTTTGGACTGTTAGAAGTAATGACAATCACAGTAATGTGGCATACAGGGACTATTTTGATTACAGAGATTTGAGGTGTTCTTATGGTCAGAAATAAAATGAATGTAATTTGTGTCATTTTAACACCCTGGTTGTTAAAAAAATAATAATTGAATTAAGTTCATATTGACCACATTTCTCTTGTTGCTAGCTTCTCCTCAATCTTTGGCTTTGTAAGAGCATTATCTGTAAGATAAATTTTCTTTATATACTGCTGAATGCAGAACGCCCTATCATGGATTAGAGTTAGCTATTTCATTAGTACTGCATTTGTGCAAGGAGTGTGAAGCTACAGAATAGAGCTATCCAATGCAGCTATCCTAGCAGATCAGATAAAATGGAGATAAAAAGAAAAGACAAAATAATTTTGCCAAAGTCTGTATCCCCACTTCTGCCAGACACAGGGATGAGTTCTTCCCCTCTCCCAGTCCAATGAAATTCCTTACTGGAGTAGGCCTTTTGGGGAACAACAATGTGCTGCTGACTGTAGCCCATGAACAACACAACACTCACACAAAAAGCAAACAGGCTTATTATGTTAATAATAACCCTGCTTTCTGGACTAAACTGTTAATTCAGAAAGAGCTGTGTGCTTTTTAGGAAAGCACACACAGCAAATACTTCATTTATATGAAAAGCGTTTAGCTGATCGTGGCTAGTGTACAGTGTAATCAATAGCATACTGTTCATTAGGGCCTTATACATGGAATTGCTTAGTGCCCCAATGAATAAGTTCATCCCTGCCTATTTCTGTTCACAAAACTGATGCTTCCCAAAATGTCTTCTCCGGTAAGGAATCTGACACCAGTTATGAAAACCTGTCAGATACACAACAAACCTCACCAACTGAGAATGTGCTGTAGTTAGAAACACTGCTATTTACATTTCTTTCAGGTTTATCAACCTAAAATAGACAGGACTGAATTTAAACAATAGCTTGTTAGCAGTGTTGTAATGTAACGGAGTACAAATACTTCGTTACTGTACTTAAGTAGAAATGTCACGTATCTGTACTTTACTTCGCTCTCTAAATTTATGTCAACTTTCACTTTTACTCCACTACATTTCCTAGATAAAATGTATACTTTTACTCCGTTATATTTCCACTAAGCAGTTTTGTTACTCGTTACTACAAAATAAAATCTTCAATAAGGGCGGTTCGGCGAATCACTGCTCCTACTGTAGATTACATTACGCAGCTCCGCACGCTCTATTTTAGCGTAATGTTGCTAAAGGATGCGGAAGCACAACTGAAACCAACATGGAGGACCTCCCGTTATCGTAGACCAGGGGTGTCCAACCAGTCAGAGACCAAGAGCCACATTTTTTACTGTGTTACCGCAAAGAGCCACATTATACACATGGGCACACATGAACATCACCTTTTTTTTCCCCTGCCATTTTAAGAGCGAACTTGACACAAATTGTTTACTCAAATGATCTTGCACCTACTGGGAAACTTTGAGGTATTTTCATCCCACTCACATGCGCGTTTGACGAAAATACCGTATTGAACTCAAGCGAAGCGAACACGCATATTAAAAAGACACAAATACAAACTTCGATATGAACGTAAGAGCCACATGAAACCGGGCAAAGAGCCGCATGTCTCGGCCACCCCTGTCGTAGACAACCACCCCGACAATAGTGGTGAACAGGGTGAAGAAGATAACGTTATACACCCGTGGCCGTATTTGCAAGAAATGTTTCTGTACATTGGAATGAAAGAGTCTCTTATACCTACCGAAAATCACTGAAATTTTACTTTTTACTTTTACTTCAAATACTTAAGTACATTAAATATCAGAAAATGACTTTTGATACTTAAGTACAGTATATATCAGATACTTTAAGACTTTTACTTAAGTAATATTCTAAAAGGTAACTTTCACTTCTACCAAAGTCTTTTTCTAGTACGATACTTGTACTTTTACTCAAGTATTGCTTTTTAGTACTTTATACAACACTGCTTGTTAGGCAGGTATACAGCAGATGTCAATATACAGCAGATGTTACACTGTTTCAATGAAGAAAGATGTATTCAGAAATAACCCGTCTCAAGCAGTGGCAATTTACTGCTTTGAAGCTTTACTTTATTAGGCACAAGTGTCCCTGGCAGAACTGAATCTAATTCTTCACAAGAGTTGAACTGTAGATTTAACTCTATAGAGTTAGAGTTGCCAGCATTTTCACCCGAAGACTGTGTCAAACCTCTGACCCGCTCTGGTATTCTCTACATTAACAGCTTGAATGACACTAGGCAGCAGCACCTGTCACGATACTGTAACAGTAAAATCGCATTGGGTTACATACACAATGAAAGGAGGCAGTTCTATGAGTATGTGCACAAATGTGTTCAAAGAATCAAGTAATAATCAAAGGCTGAACAATAGCATTTTGTGCCTACTAGGTCTGTTCGAGCTTCTCTTCTTATAAATACCATGTGGCTGACTGGACCAGACTTTCTTATAAACCATCAGAAAGCAATAAAAATCTTATGAGAGACCTTTGAAGTAGTTAACCCTGGAGACAAATTCTGTGGTTTGTCCTTTACCTCAAATGAGCTTTGCTGTTGCAAGTGAAACTGAGACACCACCAAACCCAGAACAGACTTTGAGCGTGTTTCCTCGTTTTGAAAGTTATGTCTCTACAGTATGTCTATAGTGGACACGCAAACATATCCTGTAGACTAGCATAAATGTCATCCAGCATATTGCCTGAGATAGCTGACCCAAGCTAAAAGAGTCAGTCTACACTCTACAATTCTAAAGGGTACACAGCTCTTGAGAGACATGTTGAACTCTCCTAGAACAGCCCTCCAATCAGACCGAATCCAGTTCTAAGTGAAGATGGTGAATGAGAGTTGGAGGTCAAACACAAGCTTTGTGTTTTACAAAAATGTGTTTTATGTCAGAAGCTGTATGGGAATAAAGTAAGTCAAAAAAATGGCTAATCTCACTGAGCAATCTCTCAGTCCATCCCAATGTTTCACTTATCTTGACCTTGATAAGTTCAGTCCTTTCTCAGGCTCAGCTTGTCATATAAGAGATTCAGAGTGTAAACATTGGACCAAACTCTAAAACCTGTATAACAGAATTCTTACATCTCTGCTCTCGGGTTCCATAACCTTTTAACCATTTAGCTCAGGCTGAGCCATTATAATGTAGTTTCATTCTCCTCCAAAAGTGCAACAAACTGTCTGTGAGGCTCTTGCCCCGATGAAGTTAACTATTTTAGTTACATCAACAAAAACATGGTTAATTTCCACAATACTGTACCTCCAGATGTATAGTGAAATTTAAAAATACCAATTTCTGTTCAGGGTTCATTAATCACTTTATCCTGCATCAACTTCTACAGTCAGACATTTGTCCCCACTATTTTTAGAAAACCTGCCAGTTTGTCCCATTTCGGTTCCAAATTGACCAAACCCTATTGTCATCTCTTTCTATCATTCAGTTACTTTTTCCACAGCTCTGTGTTAAATGGGATGTGTTGAATAAAGACATGAAAGGTTATAATTGCTTGCATGTTATTGGCTTAAACACACTGTGTTTGTCAACATTTGTGATTTTGTTGAGATGTCCATTTAATTTAATGCAGAAAACGAACTAATTCCAAAGGACTTTGTACCTTTTCCTCACATACTTTTTCTTGCCACGATAAGTGATGCAAATGCACCTAGCCATTCAAGTTATGTAAAAGAAATTGGGATTCATTAGACTAGGCTACCTTCTTCTATTGCTCAGTGGTCCAATTCTGATGAGTATTGTAGTATCAGCAAAGGACGGGGTCAGAATGGGCTTTCTGACCAGTCTGTAGCAATGCACCACATACGCAAGCAAAACTGTAATGCACTGTATTATAACACATTCATATCATAGCCAGCATTTTTCACTTTTTCAGCTTTTTTTTTAGCAATCAATGCTAGCAAACAGCCGCACTTTCACTGAACCTTGGGCACCATGACCCTGTTGCCAATTCATCTTCCTTGGACCACTTTTATTAGGTACTAATCACTGCATAATGGAAACAGTGAATAACTGGAAACACAAATCCTGTCTTCTTTAGTCATGGAAAAAAGCACATCCTCATTCAATCCTCTTCGAATCTTCAAGGTAGCTGCCAACCTTCCTAGTAAATTCAGTTTAAACCAGACAAATGAATGCCTGAGATATTTTGGTATTTTTCATATTTATCATGTTATTTTGTCTGTGTTATTTTGTATTCTATCAAATCCTCAAACTCAAAACATGATGCACAACTGCCGTGCTGAAGGGACAGCACCACATCAGCACCACAGTTGTGAATGTGGCTACAAGGTGGGGTGGAAAAAAAGCAGCCACAGATACTCTCTACCCTGTTCAGGAAGCAAAATGGGTAGAAAGAGGTGCAGCTTTCACACAGAGGAAATCATTGGTGGTTGTATGTTGCAGAGTGCTGATTTCTCACTTTCTCTAGTCTCTAGTGAATGATACCAAAGAAGGTAGGGCCTTCCATTAGAAGGCCACCATGTCTGTTCTAGGAACAATGCTTCTCTACTCTTCCCCTTTATGTCTTAAAAAGAGTATTTTATCCCGCTTGTCTGTATTCAGCCCTTACACTGAAGTACAAGAAAATATACTATACTGAACAGGAATAACCTCAAAGGTTTAGGTGGTTTCCATACAGACATGGAACTGTGCACTTGGGAACTCCTATAAAACTGCCTGGATTTGTCTCTTTAAAATAAGGATGTAGTAGAAAATTAGTGAAGGTGTTGGATTACCACTCAAAAGGTTGTGAGTTCAAATCCCATGTCCACCCAGTTGCCACTGCTGGTAGGCCGTTAACTCTCGGTTGTGTTTAAAAAAAAAACAAGATAAAATGTAAGGTGCTCTGGATAAGGGTGTCTGCTTACTTTTCTTTTGCTTAACATTTTAGCATCTTTATTGAATTTGCTACTTTTGCTGTTAAATGATGATAACATAGTTACTGGCATTGTTGGCAAAACTGGGAATGAGCCAGAACAGTCCGGAGGCCCACGTGAACTGCCCCATTGATACATCTCAAAAGCCACAGCTGTAGTTAAGAGATAAGCATATTTGCTATTAGTTTAAAAATGTTTGTGCGATTAACCTGAGTTGCCCGTTATGGTACAAACAACTGAAAGACTTCTCCAAATTAAAGAACACATTTGACTAACAGGGTTTCGATCACAAAAATGATTTACATACTCATTTGTATATTGTTAAGAGGACCTTAATGAATAGCAATAATCAAATGTATTAATAACGAGTGATGTGAACTAAATCCCAGGGAAACCGCACTTCTTAGGGAAAAAGACAGCTGAATGGACAAGTCATTCCTTCACAATAAAGTACAATTGTTGCCCCTACAGTGGGTTTAAACATTTTTATAGAAGAGGAACATGATCTCTGTTCCAGAGGGTAAGGTCTTAGGAAAATCCAGAGCCTGATACCAGAGCCAGTTGTGAAAGACAGGCATGAGAGTGATATTGAACAAGATGCTGGCATTGATGTGTCTGGTGTGTCTGATGAACATCAACCTGGGCCCAATGGCCAGGGCAAGCAGGGAACTGTCCAAAGGAAAACAGGTAATGGCAACCAGTTAGAATCCCCATTCAATTCTCTGAAATGATTTCTCCACCCACAAGTTGAGAAAATCACTCTCACTCACTCTTTTTCTACCGCTTATCCGAACTACCTCGGGTCACGGGGAGCCTGTGCCTATCTCAGGCGTCATCGGGCATCAAGGCAGGATACACCCTGGACGGAGTGCCAACCCATCGCAGGGCACACACACACACTCTCATTCACTCACACAATCACACACTATGGACAATTTTCCAGAGATGCCAATCAACCTACCATGCATGTCTTTGGACCGGGGGAGGAAACAACCGAGGCACGGGGAGAACATGCAAACTCCACACACACAAGGCGGAGGTGGGAAACGAACCCCCAACCCTGGAGGTGTGAGGCAAACGTGCTAACCACTAAGCCACCGTGTTGAAGGAATTTTACCATTTACCATTTTACCATAATTTCATACACTCTGCTAAAGGGAATACAGAAAATGATGAGCCAGAGAAAGAGACAGACAGAAAATGTCATGGCAGGTGGCATTAGAGAATGGGTGATATAAGTAGACCCAATACATGGTGCAAGATGTAGGGAAAAATAGTTGTCTAGTCTGTACACCTTTACATTTGACCAGAAATATAACAATACCCAAACTGTTCAGTTATGAGCGCTATGCACAGTTCAATAGCCAGTTTTGTCATTTTGAAAAGAAACATAGAGTACACGTATACAGTATATGTAGATATATAGTGTATAAACATACTCTCAGAACAGTCTTGGCATAGATTTAACAAACTATCGTATATATTTTGGAGGTAGTGTTCAAAGTCACAGAGATAATTTTTTTTTTTTGCTTTATTCTGATGTTTTAAACAGCAGACCTTCAGAATAATTGTGTTAATGAGCAGTAACTAATAAAGTGTAAGTAGTAAAGTTTAGGTTATTTAACATTAACAACACATGTATCTAATATGGTTTTTTTCTTACACATGCCTATAGCACAAGCACTGCTGCCTTTTGGTAGATATGTTCATTTTACTTTGGCTATTGGTGCCAAAATGATTTATTTGGCACAAATGATTTGTTCTTGTATAGAAAATGTAACTGCAAATTGTGTGGTTGCCTTTTATATATCTTTTAGTATGATCTTTGCTTAGTGATATGAGTGGGGAAATTACAAAAAGGAATTTCTATTTTCAGCTTTAATTATTATTTTACATTTAACTGGAATTTAGTGGGATATTACCAGGAACTGTTGGTCAGTACATTGATGAACATTCAGCATTGAGATAAAACACACACACACACACACACACACCCTCCCCCTCCCCCCTCCCCCCAAAGGCCTTGTGATCTCAGTCAAATATTTCCAGTACCGTGATATTTAGCATCGTGTCAAAAGTTGTGCAATAGATTACATCTTAATTAATGTGTTACTAAGCAAAACGACGTTACTCAGTGGCTTTATTACCAAGCAAACTTCATGAAATAAGGGTTTGTCTCACTACCTGAAATATGTCATTAGCACATTTCCGGCACAGGTTGTGTTGACAGGGTAAGATCACCACCGGCTTGGTGAACATCTCCAGGCAGATCGGACAGATTAGCTGCTTTTCCAGGCCATCCATGATGTCGCAGTTTCTGGAATGCGATCGTTCAAAAGACTTGCGACTCACAATCAGCAAAATGCAACCAAACTGTAAAGCAACAGCTTAAACTTGTTACTGGTACCGTGTCCCTGTTTGAGGAATGCTTCGTCCAAACGCTGAAACCTTTCCTCCCCCTTCCACGTTGTCACGGTGCGCACTGTTTTTAGCACACACACGTTCGCTCTGTCATGATTGCATGACCATATATGAAAGGTGACAGACTGCCTGAGAGCAGACAAACATGACATCGCTCGTTCCATTTAAGATCCTTCAGAGCTAGTTATAAAGCTCTATGGAACAGAAACTATAATATTTCATTATAACCTTGAAATGTTTATTGGTTTTTAAGGAAAACGGGCTTAAAAAATATTCAGAACCAAGAATTGAGCCTGCGCCCAGTAGTTTTTAACAGATTTTGCCAGGGGCTAAAAATTTGAATCTTTAAAATGAGTATTTAATTGAGAATTTCAGAATTTTGCTTTAATAAATGTAGGCCTGGAGTTTGCATGGACCTCACATGTTTGGGCAAAGGCTTGACTCATTTGGAGTGTTATCCTGAATACATGCTTCAAACCAAAGGATTGAAAATGAGGAAAACCTGAATTTTTGAAACAATTACATTACATTACATGTGATAAATCATGTTTTCCTATATGGCAAGTGGAAGACTGGGTGCATGGTAGGTTGATTGGCATCTCTGGAAAATTGTCCGTAGTGTGTGATTGCGTGAGTGAATGAGTGTGTGTGTGTGCCCTGCGATGGGTTGGCACGCCGTCCAGGGTGTATCCTGCCTTGATGCCCGATGACGCCTGAGATAGGCACAGGCTCCCCGTGACCCGAGGTAGTTCAGATAAGCGGTAGAAAATGAGTGAGTGAGTGAGTGAGAATATCAAAACACAGATGATTTGACAAAATGAAAACAAATGAAAACAATGGAAATGTAATTTCCTGTGGGCTTCAATGGAAGGGGAATAAAACAAGATATCATTGATCAAGCTATGCAAAATCTTTCAAGCATGTCTGTCAAGCCAATTCATCATTGACAAGGCTTTGTAAAACATAGGTACAAGAGAATCCATACAGCATGACACAATGCTTGGTAAAGTCTGTTTCATGTCCATTGACCTCTAGAATGCAAACAAGAATATATGTCTTGTGGAGATCAAGTGTGGAAAATATCTTCGGCGAGCACAATTGTCCTAGGGCATTGGGACAGTTGAATCCTAAGGAACCCTGAAACCCCTGACAGGAATCAAACTCCAAAGGGAACCCAACCTCATCTGAGTAACACTGGAAAGTGCAATTAAATAATGCCCTTTCTACAAGTGTATATACAGTGCAAAACAGGGTTCTAGAAATGTCTGTGAATTTATTTTTGAAAAAAAAAACCTCAAATACGGGTGGTACCTCAATTATATTTCGAGGCTTTGTTGCAAAGGGTCTGAATACTCATACATTTGATCTTTTAGTTTTTTTCGTTTCATACATTTGCAAACATTTCTAAAATTCTTTTTTCTAAAAAATGTTTTTTTACTGTCATTATTTGGGGTATTTGGTTTATTTGTGTATCATTTTTAACAATTCACATTGTCTCAAAGTAGCTTTACATAAGTATAGAAACAGAATAAAATTTTAAACTTTGAAATTAAGTGACTATATCTCTCTAACATATATCCTTAAAGAGCAAGCAAGGGGCGATGGTGGCATGGAAATACTCTATAAGATGATATGAGAAAGAAACCATGAGAGGAACCAGGCTCAGAAGGAACACGTCATCATGTGGGTAATAATGGACAGTAAATAATGTACATGTCCTTTATACAACAGTTTGTAGTTGAGTGGAATTAAGCAACAAATAGCTCCTAAGGAACAAATGGGTCCCAGCCCTATCCACAGCAATACTCTGAGTAACTGGCTGTCCATGCAGATCAATCCCCAGCAGAGAGCACACCAGAGGACCAGACTCTAACCAGGGGTAGGGTGTCAGGAATGAAGAAGTACTGTAGGTCCAGAAGAAGAGATGATTAGACTAGGAACTCAGAAAACTGGGAGCACTGGCATGTATAGCTCAACAGAGAGAGAAAGAGAGAGAGAGAGAGAGAGAGAGAGAGAGAGAGAGAGAGAGAGAGAGAGAGAGAGCAATAGGTATTATTGTAATCATGTGGTCAACAATCTACATTATGTGCAAAGTGCAGACAGGGACTCCTAGCTATGACAGCATAACAAAAAAGCCAAAAGGTGGCATGGACATGAGGGCTTCCTGAGACATAAAGCAGCCAGCCCTTCATGGCCAACAAACCTGAGTGAATCCGTGGAAGCGGGGGATCAGCATCAAAACATCCCAGCTCACCGAAAAACTATATACATACATTAAGTATGTACATCAAGATATACCACAATAAGGCCAACAAGGAAAAATCATCTAGTGTGTGCATTCAGAGGATTAGAAGGTTACAAAATTTGTTGAAGCTGTCTTTATGTCTGTGGTCACTCATGTTTTTAAAATCGGTGAAAATTTGAAAATCATCTAGTGTGTAGCCAACCTTGTGATGCAGATCTGAGTCTTGGCAGTCAGATCTGCATATTGAGGCATTGGCGGAAGGCAACACGTTTACCTCACAGCAACAGCATGTTTATCCGAATCTTATTTTTCACAGGGTTAATTGGCAGTCTCTGTATTTGCCCAACAGCAGCAGCAGCTGCCAAGACTTCCCAAGTTCAAACCTACTCACATTGCATTCCAGTGCACAGCAAGAGAGTTTGTTCCTCGTTCCTGCAGCTCATAACAGCAGCCGCAGAATGTTTCTTAATATCACTGTTCACACAATTATAATGGGCAGTTTCAACACTCGTCCTGCAGCAGCAACATAGTCAATTTACATGTTAAAACTTACATTTTATTCTCTGAGTTGCCATGACTGAAATATTTCTATAAATAATTATTTCAATAAATAATCTATAAACAATTTTATTAGTTGTATAAATTACATAGGCTAATCAGTTTTGCACTGAACTTCCCTGAAGAATAGTGATCATTTTTCAAAACTCCCAATCTTCTCAGAGACAGACTGCAGCATTTCTATAAATAACTTGACTTTCTAGAGAAAGAGGATGGTCTGGATCTGAATCAAAAGAAAACAAAGAGTACATTTATGCAAAATGACAACAGATGAATACACACACACACACACACACACATACACACACACACACACACTTTTGGGAAAAGGCCACAGTTAGCAATATACAGTTGACATTTATTCTGTGTATTTATAGGCGTAGATATGGTTTGAACATTTGGGCAGTCTTGGGTAGTTTTCAATTCAATTTAATTCAAATCTATTTGTATAGCACTTTTAAGAATTGACATGGTCTCAAAGCAGCTTTACAGAACATTAACACAAAAAAAACGTTAATATAAAGAATAATATAAAGATTACTATAATACAAAAAATCAAGATTAATATTAGATATATTTAAATGTGTTTGTATTTATTACCAAGTCTGTAATTATATATATATCTGTATATTCATCTATCTGTATGTCTAATCTATCTATTCTAATGTTCACACGCCTTTAATCTTATTTATCTTATATATATATATACATATATATATATATATATATATATATATATATATATATATATATATATATATATATATATATATATATATATATATATATATGTATATATATATATATATACATATATATATATATATATATATATATATATATATATATATATATATATATATATATATATATATATATAATGCTAGGTTAAGATATATTATTATTATTATTATTATTATTATTATTATTATTATTATTATTATTAATGATGCTTGAAAAGCATCATTATTGTTATTCTGCATACTTATTATTATTATTCTTCCGGACACTTTTTCGGCGCGTAACTTGTCCCGCAGCTTTTGTCCTAGACCCATGAATGAGGTGTCAAATCGACCGGCTCGTTGAGGACAGGTGTGCTATGACTTTTATAAGCGATCGGAATTCCGGAATTCCCGCTACGGAAGCTCAAAGGGTTTTTTTTTCCCATAGACTTGAATGGGGAATTCTTAAAATTCTTTTGTTCTCTCTGTAGATGTAAAGCACACTCTCAATACATGTAACTATCAACTCCACACTATCAATCCAATGATTCCACAAGTATTCCACAAGGCCCCCAGTCAATACACTTTTGTCCAAAAGTATTGGCACCCCACCGGGTATTCACGTGACGTCACGTGTAGCCCCGCCCCCAAAACACTGTTCTATGCAGTATAATAATAAGTAGAATTCCATAATGACTGCAGTTTTTATATGAAATGTCAAAACACTTAGTAGTCACTTTTGTCCAAAAGTATTGGCACCCCACCGGGTATTCACGTGACGTCACGTGTAGCCCCGCCCCCAAAATAAGCGAAATCAAAAATTTTGCACAACATGGACATGTCATATATCAAAACACTCAGCCCAATGAGGGGAATTGCCTCACGTGTGTTTTGGTGACGTCACGTGACGTCACGTGTAGCCCCGCCCCCAAAATAAGCGAAATTAAAAAGTTAGCACAACATAGACATGCCATATATCAAAACACTCGGCACGATGAGGGGAACTTGCCACGTGCAAGCACCATTCACATTTTCTTCAGGAAATGTACAGTTCTAGTTATTATTATTATTATTATTATTATTATTATTATTATTATTATGTCTCTTTCACAGACTGTGTGACTTTGTATGGTCACCTCCTCCCCCGGAAACTACTCTCCAGTGTTTATGTGTACATAAGAGACTATAATTCAGGGTGGAGCAGGTTTGTGAATGCTGAATTTTTTTGGTGAAACTTTTTTACGGGTCCTTTTTTTATTTTTTGACAAACTGATGGCGTGAACTAGACTAACTTGTGCAGAAAACTATCCGTCCCTTGCACAGAGTGTGATTTGTTCTCTAACCTCTAGCATTTTGTACGCATGCGCCCTGATATGGCAACAGCTCTGTAATCCGACCAATTTATTCAGCGTCGTGTTTTTTTTTTCTCTCGTAAAAATCGTGGACTTTGTTTGTCTGTTTCATTCACCAGAAAGGAGATCAGTGACAAAAGTGATTTGAATCTGATTTCAGGTGTCGTTCCTATTTAAAGTTAAAGTTATTGGAAAACTGTGGCGATGTCGGAGATTTTACTGACTCTAACTTTTGGCACAGCTTCGATTCTCTTGCTCTTTTTGCTGTTCAGCAGGAGACGGTGAGGTTATTATTATTATTATTATTATTATTATTATTGAACGTAACATTACTTAAGTTGCAGGTTTTTAATAAATATCATGTAGATGTAAGGTGGGGGTGTGTTACCCTAGTGGTTAAAGGTGTTGGGCTAATGACCGGAAGGTCGTGGGCTCGAATCCCGCGTCCACTGCTGGACCCCTGAGCAAGGCCCTTAACCCTCAGTTGTGTATATAGAAATGTGTCCAGTACAATCACTTAATTTTCATGAAAATATTGCAAAACAATCTGTATCATTGGTATTCTGAATAGTTCAACTTTAATGAATATGATGTATATGTATATGGCTTAATATGCACTTGATAAATGTTGTAAAGTGCACCTAAAAGTTCCCTGTCAATGGTGCATGTGTGTTTGAAGGAGAGCGGGAGAGCCTCCACTGATAAAAGGATGGATTCCATTTCTGGGGAAAGCTCTGGAATTCAGGAAAGATTCCTATCAGTTTTTACAACAACTACAGAAGTGTCATGGAGATGTTTTCACTGTACTCATTGCAGGTACAACATACATTTTACCTTTGTCCATGGATGCTTTCAAAAATTGTTTATTGTTTTTGTTTATTTTTTGCAATTTACAAAATACAAAGCGATCAATCAATATTTATTGTGACTATCCAGTACCAAACCAGCATCTTGCACACTTTGTAGAGTCAGGGATTTTCTGGATCAGAATCAGGTGTATGAATAACCAAGCAGGTGCTAAAGATAATCAATTTCATACGAAGGTTGAAACAGTCAGTAATTGAAAAAGCAGGCTTACAAATGGGTGAGAAACAACTAAATTTGGCCACTGAGGTGAGGTTGTGGAACAATTTCATGTCACAGGTCATACACCATGGCAAGAGTGAGCACAGCAACAAGACACAAAGTAGTTTCAAACATTTTAAAGCAGTCTGGGTTTTCAAGATGTGTCATTAAGTTCTATTTTCAGTGTAGCAAGAACAAGGAGTCCTGGAAGTGATGGTTTGTCCCCCTTAGAGCGCTGATCATATCATCATCGAGTCTGTCTGGGATTTTATGGAGAGACAGGATTTGAGGCAGTCTGTGGTTATGTTACACGTGGTAGCCTAGTGGTTCAGGTGTTGGGCTACCATTTGGAAGGTTGTGAGTTCGATTCGACCCACAATTGCTCAGTTGTATAAAAATGAGAAAATGTAATTTGCTCTGTATAAGGGTGTCTGGAAATATAAATGATTAGTTCTCCAAGTTGTTTGGAACAACCTACCTGCTGAGTTCATTTACGTTTAATTTTTTTCACACCTGCCTACAACATTTGAAACTAAAGTTTGTAAGCTCTCAGAGAGATGACATGTTGTTCCTGGGCTGTTAGGTCCAGGTGCTTAGTCTGCACTTCTTTTGACCCACCTGGAGCTTCTATATTTTTCTGTTCATTTGGGTTAGCAGACCTTTTCTGTGAGGGTTTTCTGACAACTAGTGAAAGTAGTACTGGAAACAAAGGTCATCTTGGGAGCACAAGTAGGCTACTTTGGTCTAGCTGCTGATTTCTGTGACCAGAGTAGAATCTACGGAAAGGTATACTGTAAATGCTGAGGCAACTCATGGACCAATAGACTGTCTGACCAGGGAGCACCAACAATTATCAATCAGTTGACATGGCATCAAACATTGCAAAGAGATCCAGCTGTGTAGCCTTTACCAGAACTGTCTCTATGTGTAAGCTCTAAACTCTATCAAGTCATTCTTTAACTGAAATTCGTTTACTGTTGTATAAAATGAACAAGAACAGCCGTAAACAATTTCTTAGAAGCTTTTTTCAGAATCCATGCTTACTGCTGCTCACTACAGCTGCTCACTAATGGTGGATTAAATTTGCTAGAATCAAATCCTTGCGCACCCCCACAAGTCAGAAGAAATTGGAACTACAAGCAAGGTCATGCTACATGATTACATCACTAAACTAGCCATCAATCATCTGAATGGGTATTTTGACTGGTGATGTCATGGTCTGTTGTGATGTGCTAGGATCAATTACATTTATGTATGAGCAGGGGCGATTCTAGGGTTAGAGCTTTAGGGGTGCTGAGCACCCAATGAGCCCCACTGCCACCACCCACCCTCTTTTCACACAAAAACAAAAAATATGTTTTATATGTTAATAAATAAGATTTTTTTTCCTTTTTTTTTGAGACCTTTTCAGAACACCAGCTTAATTGTGAGAGTTCACACAGACAGCCCCCTGTAACAAACACAAAACCTTCTTCACTCAGCTGGTTTTCCTGACCGTTAACTCCATGTGCCTCCTTTTGTATCAACAGTCATCAGATTGGTTAGATTAGGTTCAACTTTATTGTCATTGAACAGGTACTTGGACAACAAAATGTACTGTAATTCATCTTCTGTAAATTATTTACAAATGGTCATCTATCAAATTAACGATAAACTTTAACAACAGAGACGCACGTACACACCACACAGGTACACAGTTTATTTGTCACGCTTCTGTTTTTGTTTCCCGCTCTTCTTGCGGAAGAACATTGTAACCGGCGCTACTTCTCTCCGTTTATGACTATGGATGAGTCACTCAGGTCCTGTGCTACTCCACTGTGGCGGCGACCTGCTGGACTAAAATAGGCCGAAAGTGTTTTCATTTTCATCCTTAACACATACATTTTAAACCACAAACTAGAGAGTATGTTTTGGACATTATTTAACCTTGTAAAAGACGAACAAAAATTTTAGAATAACAACATTTCTTACTCCAAGTTTTAGGGGTGCCGAAGCACCCCTAAAAAGGGGCTAGCCTCGCCCATGTGTATGAGGGGAAGTAATTATCATTATAAATTAAAATGAATCTTTTAATGACGCAGACAGTGAACATTGTATTATAATGCTTACTCTATGCACATTTGTGCCCCTTTTTTTTCGTTTCTTGTCACTTAGTTGTCATGCTTTTCTCAGTGTTTCTCTTGGAAATCTCTTCTTTCTGGACATCTTGCCTTGTTAGGTTTCCAGATATTAGCTCTTCCTTTTCTGTAGTTTTGTGCTGCTTTATGTCAAGCTTGCTTTTCTTTGTATGTTTGCTTATTTAGGTATGTTAACCTATTTGATTTTTCCCATGATGATTTTTGTTCTTTTGCCTTTTGAAACATTTTCACTATTTTTCAGATACGCTATTAGCCTTACCTCAACTTGTTTCTTCTGTTTTCTTTTTTGGGACATATTAAAGAGCAATTTAAGTTTATTTCCTTCCTTTGCCCTCTTCTTTGCAACAGGGTCTTCCACATTCCCTCGTAGTCCAGACTGAGATCGTTACAGTAGGTGAACACAAAACACAAATTGCATGAAACAAGGCTGGGATAGCAACCAAAAAAAAGAGAGATTTGCATGAAAAAGACAAAAAATAAAGTGCAAAGATACTAACAACCGAAAACAAAATCTAGACACAGAGTTCTGCACAAGACATGACTTTGAGTAATTAATGTGAATGTGAATCAGATGCAAAGCAAGTATGCAATTTGAGTGTCATGATCAACTGGTTTGCAGTGGATGAATGGAGACAAAGTTCTGCACCAATTCGATATAACCATGACAGAGCCCCCACTTATTCTTATTAGTGAGCTGAGCCAAATGATCTGAATAGAGCCGAAATTTCAATAGCTAATGATAATATTATTGCTTGTAACTGGTTATATCACCCACAAAAAAGCAAACAGAACCTACTGGTCTCCAATAATTGGTGTAGTACCATTAAAACCTTTTAAATGCTATGTCTGGCACATAGCATAGGGTTTCTAATACAACGTTTGGGGGATTCCCAACTTACTCTACCTGACCTCTGATTGCAGTGTACAAAATAAATAAAAGTGTTCTTCAAAAAAATGAAAATGCGGCAG
Organism: Tachysurus vachellii; assembly: GCF_030014155.1. NCBI lineage: Eukaryota > Metazoa > Chordata > Actinopteri > Siluriformes > Bagridae > Tachysurus > Tachysurus vachellii. Next base: position 12,058,797 of record NC_083460.1, read on the forward strand.
AAAAAATGTGACAAATACAAATGAAAGCTATGATTCATTGATTAAAAATAACTGATGAAAATTGAAGAAAAAAAATCTGTGTTGGAAACTATTTACAGAGTTACATTTACAGTAACATAAAACATTTAAATCATTAATAAAACATTTTAATCAATGCAAACTTTAACTGAATTATATACTTATACCCCCCTTTGTGTTTACTGGGGCCTAAATTAAAATTGTTTTCACTAATGTCTAAACAAGCAAATAACTTCAGATCGTTATAAAATAAAACACAGTTTTTAGTCATTTTATCCTAAAAGTAAACAGGTGGGAAAAAAACAGGTGGGAAAAAAACTATAATTAGGTAAAATGTAGAATTATTATTAGCAACTGTAATTAGATTTTTATCAGTTTCTAGTATCATTTTGGGGAAATTTTGGCCCACTATCACAACATTGCTTGAATTCGTTGATATTTTAGGGGTGTTTGTAAATGCACACCTTTTTAATTCTTCTCAGTTGCTTCTCTGAGATCATGGCTGATTTCCTTTCTTCTTGGCATAATGTAGACATACACTTCTGTCCTCAAATTGCCAAAAGTTCTAGTTTTATAGAGAGAGCCACATTTCTTAATAAATAATTCATTTTGTGCATAATCATTGTTCATTAGAACTGTAAAGAAAAGAAATGCAATAGAAAAGAATTGGCCTTGTTGTTCCAATATTTTTGAAGGGGATTATGTGTTTGTTTTCCCAACAGCTGAAAGCACACAATTGCATAGAGTATCTTTGTATGCTGTAGCATTACAATTTCCCTTCACTGAAACTAAAGGGGCCCACACCTATTCCAGCATGACGATTTCCTTGTGCACAAAGCAAGATCAATACCATGTTTACAATGTTTGGTGTGGAAGAATTTGAGCGGCCTGCACAAAACCTGTGACCTCAACCCCACTTAATGCCTTTGAACTGGAACAATACACTGTACAGAAGAGTGTAGGTTATATAACATAACTCAGGTTTAAAAATCACAAATAAGGGTTAGGGTCTTATTATCTAAGGTAAGGGTTTAAAAAAATATTTTGTTGGCCCACCTTTTTTGCTTTGATTATGGCAAATATTCACCATGGCATTATTTTGATAAGTCTATGCAATGTCAGAGTTGCAATAATTTCTCACCAACATATTGTATTGATGATGGGAGAGCCTGACCACTGTGTATAGTCTTTCTTAGCACGTCCCAAAGATTCTCAATGAGGTCTGTCTGGTTAGGTATAAGTTTAAGTTTGGACTCTGTGGTGGCCATTCCATATGTGAAAATAATGCCTCATGCTCCCTGAACCAGTTTTTCACAATTTGATTGTAAATCTGATCATTCAGTATATATTTATGTAGTCAGCTGACCTCTTTCTTTGTGCACATAATGTTGCTGAACCTAGACCTGACCAACTGAAGCAACCTCAGATCATAACACTGCCCCCACAGGCTTGTACGTTATGTACTAGGCATGATTGTGCATTGCTTCATCTGCCTCTCTTATTACTCTGATGTGCCCATCACTCTGCAACAGGGTAAATCAAGACTCATAAGACCACATGATCTTTTACCATTCCAGAGTCCAATCTTTATGCTCCCTAACATTGTTGAAGTGTATTTTTGGACTAGCCTCGCTGATAAGTTTTCCTAAGGCTACACAGCTGTTTAGTTCCTGTCCCTGTGAGTTTTATTATAGTGTGAGTTTTTTTCTTAAAAAAGTGTGATTTGTGGAAATGCTCTTACTTTCACTATTAATCATTGCTGTTAGTTATACTGTTATTGTTGTTTTTTAACAGTTTGATTTCACTAAACAGTTAAGTGATCTCAGATCACAATAATTCAGTGATCTGAGATTTTTTTTATGATGGTTCACTTCTATTCTTCCAGGTTTTAATTATGTTACAGTGGTTAACCCAATATTGTCTGTCTATTTTTGTCTATTTTTGGCCCTTCTGAAACAGAATAACATATTTTACTACAGGATATGTTTCTGACATGGTTGTGTAAGAAATGAGAAGCTACTCACTGAATCAGTTAGAGCTAAATAACCTGCTACCAACGGAAACATATATATCACTGAATTAAATATCCAATGTTAGGTTCATACCTATTTGCTTAGTTAAATAAAAATTGCTTAAATACAATATGTGTTTGTATGTGTCCTGTTGTAGGTAAATACATGACATTTGTGATGAATCCGCTTCTGTACCCAGCTGTCATTAAGCAGGGGAAGCAGCTGGACTTCCATGAGTTTTCAGATGCAGCAGCTTCCACAACTTTTGGCTACCCTGCTGTACGCACTGTAAGGTTCCCTGGCTTGAGTGACAAAATTCAGAAATCATTCCTGCTCCTCCAGGGCTCATATCTCAACTCTCTCAGTCGAAAAATGATGGAAAACTTACAGTTTGTCTTAAAACAAGATTTCCTGTATGCCCAAGCAGAAGGAAGAGCGAATGACTGGCGGCAGAAGGACCTATATGAGTTCTGTGAACGTGTGATGTTTGAGGCAACATTTCTGACGCTATATGGACGACCCCCAAAAACAAACACGGATGCACACTTGCAAAGGAAGAGTTGGATGGATACACTGTTGGATAACTTTAGAAAGTTTGATGCAATGTTTCCTCTGTTAATTGCTGGAATACCCATCGGTCTGCTGGGAAGAACCAAATCTATTCGGGAGCAAATAATTGGGTTTTTCCATCCTCAGAGAATGGCAGAATGGACCAGTCCATCAGAGTTCATACAGGCACGTGTGGAGATTTTCGAACAGTACGACACACTCGGAGACATGGACAAAGCAGGTAATATATAGATATGAAATAAATCTAATACAAATCATGAGTGGCCCAGATAGCATTTAGTTCCTTTTTACAGTTGGGTTTACAATTGTTACAGAAATTTGCAAAACTTTTTTTTTTCTTCTATAGCTCATCACTTTGCAATTCTTTGGGCATCTTTGGGCAACACTGTCTCAGCATGCTTCTGGGGTCTATACCACCTACTCTCCAGCCCAAAGGCATTTTCAGTTGTGCGAGAGGAGATTATTGGCATATTTGGACCCAAGGAGCCAGAGTTGATTCTTAGTCAGAACACACTGACTCAGGAGCAACTTGACAAACTGATTTACCTTGGTATCTCATACTTACACATACATGTGCCAACACACAAAGGTTAAAACAGTAATCCTAAATAATGCAAAATGCAGAAAGGTTTTGCAGAAAATTGCTAACTCTCGTTCCTCTTTTTTCTTGCATTCACACTTTCTGCCACTGTACCTGTTTTTCTTTTTCTCTCGGTTCCTTTACCTGTAGAGAGTGCTATTAATGAAAGCCTCCGTCTTTCTTCGATCTCAATGAATATTCGGGTGGTTCAGAAAGATTTTTGTCTGCATCTGAACCCCCACTACTCAGTTAGTGTGCGTAAAGGAGACGTCGTTACTCTTTACCCCCAGAGCACACACCTGGACCCTGACATCTACCCAAATCCACAGGTAACTTTATAAGCAAACCACTTTAGCTGTGGAGAACTTATTATGAGAATATTGGTCTGACAATGACTAGCTATAATAGTAAGCTTGGAATATTTCTAAAAATGAAATAAATTAATGTGATTATAGATTTTTACCTGGTGTGTGTGTGTGTGTGTGTGTGTGTGACATTCTGCAGGAGTACCAGTTTGACCGTTTTGTGGAGAATGGGAAGCTGAAAACTGAATTTTTCAAAGGCAATCAAAAGGTCCGTTACTACCACATGCCATTTGGATCTGGTGCTACTATGTGTCCTGGACGATTCTTTGCCATTTCTGAACTAAAGCAATTTTTGTCTATCACACTGCTGATGTGTGACATGCAGCTCACTTCTGGTCAACAGCATGCAACAATGGACAAATCCCGAGCAGGTCTGGGCATAATGTCACCTGCAAATCGTATCTTCTTTAGATATAGAGTAAAAAAAAACACCATGTAGAGATAGGGGCTGCAGATGTGAGTGAGTCAAGGACTATATTATAGGCAGTGGAGGTTATGGGACAATAATAGCAGTCATTCCACTTTCATGATAATTCCAAACTTAGATGGTGTTCAGGGACCAAAATGTTTGATCTAGAGCAGTGGTTCTCTGCTTCAGAACCCAAATTCTACATTGGACACTGCAGTGTTGGTAGAATGAAACTGTGAAAGAAAAAAAAAAAAAAAAACTGTAGCAAAGACCAAAAATCCCAGCAACCCAAAAAATGAGTCTCACCATAAGAACAAATGAGTAAACCAGGGGTCAATCCAACATTTTCCCAGAAAACATCAGGGAGACTTATATTTTTTTCACATACTTACTTACTTCTTACCTACTTAACTTCAGCTTGCGTCAAAAACATAGGCTTTGAGATATATATACTGATTATAATAAGTTTTTTAATAAACATATTCCTTTGTTTAATCACACTTCATTTGATTTCAGCTGTCTACCAGCCAAGTCTATTCATCTACACTTATAAACACAGAAAAGGATTTAGGTGTAAATTCTCTCAATTATTCACATTATTTTCATTATTTTCAGTGAAACTGTCAAAGGTATTTTATGGCAACATTATTAATATGGAAATATTGCTTGACCGTATATTGTTGTTAAAATTAATAAAATAACAAATTAGTATGTGTTAGCTCCCACTCTGTTTTACATCCTCTTCAGATGAGCATGTCACACTGTATATAAGTGTACAAATCAGAATTGATATAATATCTTAATTGTTTTGGTATATTTCCTCATTCCACTAAACTAATTTTTGCTTATGCCATTGCTAGCACAACACATGAATCAGTTTTAGACATGAGTGTCACTTACAACAGCTGTCAAGCCAGCTATGGCAGAAACCGTGTGTGTATGAAGTATGAAGTAAATAACATTGATTATTGACAATTGATTATTGATAGTAACATTGATTATGACAATAAAACTTCTTGGCATGACTTGATTAACTCATTATTTGGCACCAGTCAATGGATGGGATATATTAGGCAGAAAGTAAACCATCAACTTTTGAAGTTAATATGTCTAATTCAGGAAAAACAGGCAGGTGTAAGGAAATAAGCAACTTTGACAGAAGCCAAATTGTGATGGCTAAATAACTAGCCAGAGAATAAACAAAGCGGAAGCTTTTGGGGTGGTTCCAGCATGTAGGGCTTAGTGAATACCAAAAAATGGTCCAACATAGGACAACCAATGAACTGGTGACAGGTCATGAGTACCCAAGACTAAGATGAAGGGACATGCAGATATTTTGCATTGCAAAATAGAGGAAGAATAAAAATATTTAGCCATAACTATCATAACAAGTTAGTGGGAAACAGCCTTGTTTTAGGTAAATTTTATTTTAACTGTTCTGTTTTACTATCAACAAGGTTGTTGTGTCGTTTTTTGTTTTGTTTTTTGACAGAAGTTTTATTTTAGATTGCTCTGTTGTCAAGTAACAGAACATCCTGCAGTAACATGAAGCTTCAACATAATCAACACATCCAGTGTGAATATCCACAAATCAAAGCTAGGTGACTCACCTCCCTGCAATTCTTTATACTTACTTTGCACCTTCCTACTGTTACAAAGGCTACAGGGAAGAACTGTTTTCAGATCAAAAGATAGATCAATTGTTTACTTTTTTTTCAATTATACATTTTATTTTATTTAATTAAAAATATCAGGAAGCACACCCATTCAACACTTTAACCCCTGCAATCTTCAAGCTAAACCAAATGCTCGTAAGACATGGGAAATGCTATTGCAAATGGATTTTACTTTTCCAGTTGAAATTTGGCAGACATTGTAAGAAATTACAGAATGCCTCAACCCAGATTCCACTCCAAGATACATGTCAGAATGAGTTCATTCACAAAATGGCCTTAATATGATGGAGGAATATGAGTAGGATACTAAATTAATAACCTTTAAATTAATTTTAGCATGGGAGTGGCAGCAGGACATCAGGGACCAATTCTGAGCAAAGGTGTACGTCATTCGCTCATTTTCTACCGCTTATCCGAACTATTCTCGGGTCACGGGGAGCCTGTGCCTATCTCAGGCGTCATCGGACATCAAGGCAGGATACACCCTGGACGGAGTGCCAACCCATCGCAGGGCAAAGGTGTATGTGGCCATCATATATGCACATCATTTGAATTATTGTAACACCAGGTAAAGTAAAAAATATCCTGCAAGCCTCTTCTACTCCTCTGGACAATGGTCCGAAACACAAGGCCAAAGCATTTCAGAAGTGGTTAAGAGCAAAAAAAAAGTGTATGTTCTACAGTGGCTAAGTCAAAGTCCAGATCTGAGTCATGCTGACAATCAGTGGAACTGTTTGAAAATTGCAGTGAACAAACAGCCAGCCAATCTGCAGAACGGGAAGGATATCTTCTATACAGAATGGGAGAAATTCACCCCAACATATTGCTATACTGCAGCAAAAGGTAGATCTATTACATACTAGTCTAAAGGGCCGAATACTTCTGCAGCATTTAGCAGTTTTTAAATTTCATTTTTAAAGCTCTGCTGAGAAATAATGGTTTTTTTTTTCTTTGAAAATGTACTTTAAAAGCACATTGGTTTAAAATAAAAAAAATACTGGATGAAACAATTTGTGTGTTATTTGTAATCCAGGCAAATTTGATTAATTTAAGCTGGTTGAACGCTTGTAAAAAACAATCTTCTCTCGTAACTAAAATCTATAACGCCATCGCCTCCGGCTTGCTCGTTAGGGATAGGGATATATATATATAGTATCATAAATTTGAGTTAATGTTTTTTAATAATTCTAATCTTTAATTGTATATATTCTTTTATTTATTTTTATCCATCAATTTGATATATTTTTCCTATTTTCTTATTATTGTATATTTATTTACTTTTTCTCTCTCTTCTGTTTCCATACTTCTGTAAAGCTGCTTGGAGACAAAAAGAATTGTTAAAAGCGCTATAGAAATAAATTGAATTGAAATCGAATTGAAATTGAATTTGAACTCGATTTGTTTCACATTTTGTAGTTCGAATGCACGCAGGTCGGTAATTACGTCATTGCTCCGACTTCCCATTTCCGATGTAAATTGAAAGCACCACGTGTTCATGACGTGTGAACAGAGCGGTTCCGTAACCGGACCGATTTAGACTTGGAGCTTTAATGACGTGTTGTTAGCAGTAAATTCGATAAAGGCGCTGTCTTTGTATTGCTGCGTGGCTGCAGACCAGGTAAGTGTGTGTTACTACACCGGTCTGTGTAAGTAAACAATAATAATAAGATAAACAGCACCGACCGGGCCGGAAACTAACAACACCTCGCGTTTTCTGTCACACATTGTTGTGTTTAAATGTGTTTAAATGTGTTAAACGTGTTAAACACAATATGTTATGGTGCGTCTGTGTATACAGACAAATGTTTTGTTCTGTGACTGAGAGTTCCATCATGAGCCGTTAAATGGCGTTTTTACTTCCTCATAATTAACTTTAGGATTTTTACACGTTCATTAAACATGAATAGTGGTCGGATATTGAGCCGAATCACAGGTTGGATATGAATATAAACGCAGAATGTACTCAAGAGTTAACAGGATTCGGATCATCGCGCCATATGTCGAGCATCTCTGGTGTGATTCATGTTAACACAACACACCACAACGCCTCATGTTAACAAGACCTGTGTTTTGTTGTTGATGAGGTGTTGTGCTGATGACGATATGTTGTGGTGTTCAGATGTGGTGTGCTGATGGTGATGAGGTGGTGTGGTGTTAAGATGGTGGTGTGCTGATGGTGATGAGGTGGTGTGGTGTTAAGATGGTGTTGTGCTGATGGTGATGAGGTGGTTTGCTGATGGTGATGAGGTGGTATGGTGTTAAGATGGTGGTATGCTGATGGTGATGAGGTGGTGTGGTGTGCTGATGGTGATGAGGTGGTGTGGTGTTAAGATGGTGGTGTGCTGATGGTGATGAGGTGGTGTGGTGTGCTGATGATGATGAGGTGTTGTGCTGATGATAAGGTTTTGTGTTCTTAACATGAGGCACACCAGAGATGCTCAACATATTTTGCAATGTTTAGGTAGATGGTCCTCAACAAAGTAACAACTTGGCCCTTGAAAAAGTCACTCAGACCGTTTTGCTTGCCCATTATTCCTGCATCCATCACAAACTTTAAGATCACTTGTCTAATATAATCCACCCCTTCACAGATGCTGTTATAATGAGATAATCAACGTTCTTTGTTTCACCTGTTTCAATGTTTTGTCTGATCAGTCTTCATATCGTTGTACATATGAGAATGCATACAGTCTAGTGCAGTGTACTTCAGCAATGAGTATATTTGTGGAATACTGCAGTTTAATGCACAAGGTTTTGACAGAAACCGGGTAGTTTTGATTATTCATACTAACTGAGGGTTATACCCAGATCATATATCGTACTAGATGTTTAGTATATGAATTTTTATTGGTCATCTTTAGTAATTACTTTGTTCTGGTCAGGGGTTTGGTGGAGCTGCAGCCTATGTTGGATCACTAGACACGAGGTGGGAATACACCATTCCATCACAGGGCACCATGCACATTTAAAATGACCCGCTTGTTCATGCCTAGAAACAGTTATTGTACCCAACAAAATGAAAGCATTGCTTTATCAGGTTATAACTTTTAATTGTTTGCTTATGTTTGCAGCAAAAGTCACTGTTCCCCAAATGGCAATATGGATACGGTTCCTGATAGTGACAGCTCTGCTGCTGGTCAGGCCCTGCTTGATGGTTGTGAATGGTGACTGTGACCCGCCTGTAGTGGAGAGGGACAGACTTTTAGCAGAGAGAACACAGCAGCAACATCTGCATGCACTTTTCTTAAAGTACGGTGAGAATGGGACCATCTCACTGGCTGGTCTGCAAAGGATGCTTGAGGGATTGGGACTAGACCGGATCAGGAGAATTACAGTGCAACACCATGGAAACAAACATGACCACACACATTCACATGCACACTCACCAACACATACACACAAACACACCACACATATGCATTCTGTTGGTAGCAAGAAGGATGATGATGGTTCCAGTGTGGAGAAGAGTATCTTAACCTCCAGTGTGAATCCTGACTCTATTTCTGTGAAGAAGAGCCAATTAGATATTCACCACAATCTCTACATAAAGAGAGATTCTGATGCCTCTGCTATTCTGACAACGCCGTCTTATGTAGCCAAATCACGCCGATCTGAACGCAGCTCAGACAACAACCTCATGGACTCTGACTTTTCCCAGACCAATGCAACACACTCAAACACCTACCACAATGAGAACACGTCCACAAGCAACCTGGATGACCACAATAACCATGACAAGAATGAGAAAATTCTTGAGAAAAGTCCATTAAGCCATGACTTCAGTCAAGAGGTAAATACTAAAGATATTGGGTTAAAATATTGACATAATTTCTATTGATCACTGCTACAGTACATAACTTCTAAGTAGCTTTAACCAGCAGTATTGTCCGTCTACTGTTTCTAACATTGGCCACAAATGATTACCAGTTAAAATATTTTATCACATGGAAGCAAGTTATGTAATTTGGCCCAAATTGTTGTGCAATGTGGAGAATATCTTCAGAGATAGTATGTTTAAAGTAAGCCTATTTTAGTCAAATTTATTTTCATTCGTAATTAAAAATGTCTGCACCACACCATGGTTTATAACACTGATTAATTGTTGTAGCCTTGTTCTACTGAACAGCCAATAGGTGCAAAAAACATTCAGCTGTCTATAAAGCTAGCTTTGGTTGCAGCCATCATGCGTACGCACAGACACTAATGAAAAACCCCTGAAACTCTCTCTCTCTCTCTGTCTCTCTGTCTCTCTGTCTCTCTCTCTCTCTCTCTCTCTCTCTCTCTCTCTCTCTCTCTCTCTCTCTGTCTCTGTCTCTGTCTCTCTCTCTCTCTCTCTCTCTCTCTCTCAGTGCCAGAATGCCACCACGATTCTGCAGACGCATGGCATGTCCCAAGAAATGACTCTGTCTGTTAATGACTTCAGCTTCCTTTGTCCTGCTCTTCTTGTGCAAGTTGATTTCAAGTCCTGCCTTCTGCATGCTGAGAAGCAATCAGGTTTGAGCATAGATACTGTGATTTGCATAGAAATTGCTTTATACTCAAAAATAATAATTTACAATATGTAATCAGTCAATATAGTGGCTGAAAAATGATTTGGTTATTTCTTTATTTTAAAGAAGATAACGATCACATTCACCACCATCACCACCACCATCACCATGATGAAGCTAGTGGACAAAGCCAGAAGAATTTTCCCATTTATATGGGTAAGTATGTGAACAGTGTCAATGTCTACAGTGGATATAAAAAGTCTACACGCTGCTGTTAAAATGGATTTCTTTTTTTTTTTGTGATGAATCCTGCCAGAACCTTTTTTTTATCTTGATTGTGAAACTGCACGCTATATATTACAGTGAAAATCATCATTTTAGTGGAAAAAAGATAAAGAAAAATGTACAATAAACTGGTTGAATTAGTGTGCACACTTTTAAACTAATACTAAAACACCGTTTAGATTTTATGAGTTTGGAACATCTCAATATTTTGCTATTTCTGTTTTGGGAGATTGGATGTATTTTTTTGGTGAGCTTTAGCCAGGTTAACCGTGAGCTACCACCTCCACTTGGCTTGTTGCAGCATCATTGTATACTTGCATGAATGAACATTTGTGTGTAATGAAATTGTTTGTTTGTCTCTTACAGCATGGATTGGAGGTTTTCTCTCCATCACGATAATCAGTTTGCTGGCTCTGGCTGGTGGAGTCCTAATACCATTTATCAACAAAGTGTGTTTTAACTTCCTGCTCAGTTTCCTGGTTGCCCTTGCAGTAGGCACGCTCAGTGGAGATGCCCTACTGCACCTTATCCCACATGTATGTTCATAAATGGTATTAGTTCAACTGTAATATATTCTTCAAAAGCAGTTTGTCACGCGCCTCCTTAACTGCTTTTTCTGTCTGTCAGTCTCAGGGTAACCACAAGCACCATCATGCTGGCAATGAAAGCTTGGAGCATGGTCTCCAAGACAACAGTGAAGATTCCCTTAAGCCTGTTTGGACAGGGTTGACTGCATTGGGAGGAGTTTACATCATGTTTCTCATTGAGCATTTTCTGACCCTTGCAAAAATGTTCAAAGACAGAAAACAAAAGGTTCGACTAACACAAGCTAAAGTAAAGCTCTGACACACACATACACACAGAATATTTAGTCTATTGTATGCCAGCTGAGTCAACTTCAGCCATCCTTCACAGTTCAGTAGTGTAACATGCATGCTAATGTTTAATTAACGATTTAACAATTTAATTGTTAAATAGCAATAATAAATCAGCAATTATAACCAAGTACAAAAATTTATTCATCTATTCACTTACCTTTTTTTGGCTTTCTACGTGACTTGAACTAGTGTTGAGGTACATCACGTCTGTGCATTACGGTGGCTAACATATGACCCCATGAGATGTGTGTGTCTGGGTGGATGTGTGTTTTTAGGAGCAGAAGAGAGCAGAATTGGCTGCTGAAATGTTAGAGTCTCAGAATGTGCCAGTTATAGCTGACGTTATTGTCAAACCTTTCGATGGTAAGTTTGTGTGACTGTTCAATGCAATATATTTGCAATATACAGCCATTATTAAGAGTGTTTCTTGACATCCAAGGTATTTGATGTCCAATGAGAACTTGTTCAAAGTGAACATGTTTATATTCCCCTCTTTTCTTCTCTTCATTAGATTCTGAGCTGAATGGCAAGCATGCGTGTGGACAGGGTCTGCCAGAGGAGGAAGAAGTGATGTTATCTGAGGGTTGCTACACCGATGAAGAATGTGAAAACAAGTGCCACTCCCACTTCCACGATACTGTTGGCCAGTCAGACGAGCAGCACCACCATCACCACAACTACCACCATATTCTGCACCATCACCACTCTCAAAACCATCATCCCCACACTCACACACACAGACATACACAATCTTATTCTGTAGAGCATTTTGAGAATGCAGGGGTTGCCACCCTTGCTTGGATGGTCATTATGGGGGACGGCCTGCACAACTTTAGCGATGGGCTGGCTATAGGTAAATCACACTCAGGATTGGATGTTTATTTTTTTAAAAACAACATAGCTTCACATTAGGTACAGCTCACTGATAAAGTGGCAATGAGTCAATCATGCAGATTTATACAGCATTGCTGTTTAGCGACTTGAACGCCTTCTGAAACTCATCTCTTGTCTCTTTCATCTCATGTGTGTGATTTTTATTTATTTATTTCATTTTTTAGGAGCAGCCTTTACAGAGGGTTTGTCTAGTGGTCTCAGCACTTCAGTTGCTGTGTTCTGCCATGAGCTTCCTCATGAGCTAGGTAAGATGACCAACATCAATGGGGAAATTCAATACTGTGCGAGCTTTACTGCATACGGTGTTGGTTGCATTGGTTTATTAGTGTATGCAAGAGTTTTATTTCCAAGGAAAACAACATTCCTGCACAGCTTTCCGGGTTATTTGATGCTTTGTGCTGTGCCTCGACTTTGAACCGCACACCACACCCAAACATTCTTGCCTCACTGCTGAGGAAGAGAAAAGACTGTGTAAATAATTTGCATTCCACCGTCTAATGTCCTTTTACATTATCGAATTTAGTAAGCCGATACCTCTCATCTGTCTTTGAAACATGCAACTGTTTATCACTGCTAATTTTACCTAGAGGTGGCATTAACTGTACAGTGGAAAGATGACTAGACAAAATATACAGCATATGAAACGTTAGAGTTAATGATGAAATATAGTGTCATGATACTAGATGACTGTTATGAATAAATTGTTTAAGAACTTAGTTGGATGTGGTAGTAGGTACTGAGACAAGTCCAGAAGTCCATGCTCTCCTGTTTGAGGGCTTAATGCTGTACTGAAGGAAGCTCCTGCTCATTCTCTCTTTGTTTACCTTCAAGGAGTGGAAGTGTTTTGCTGACCACATCAGAGAGAAGAGTCCATTGTGTGGAAGGTTGCGTTCTTTCTTTTTTTTCTCTCCTGGTGTTGGTCTAGCACGGCTTACTGCATATGGACTGCGGTTAGCTCAGGGAGCTCAGTGCAGATGGTACACTTAGCTGACTCTCACCACTCTCTGGAGAGCTCATCTGTCCTACTGGGGTTCATTGATTGTGAGTGGTTGGTATGTCATTTTCTGCTTTGTTCAGAAGTCCACCATCAACACCTTTGTCTTGCAGATGTTCAAGAGGAGATTGTTGTCCTGGCACCATATCTCCAGGTTTTTAACCTCTTTTAGGCAGCTGGTCTTGTCATTGAAGATCAGGTCCACCACAACAGTGTCGTCAACAAAATTGACAATGTTTGTGGAGCTGGAAGTGGCTACACAGTAGAAGGTGTAGAAGTACAGTACAGCATTCAGCTTAGAACACAACCCTGGGGGGTTTCCATTACAGAGGGTGAGGAAGGGTGGGACATGTTTGCCCACCAATAATGCTTGCGGTCTCTCTGTAAGGAAGTTGGTGATCCATTGGCACAGGAATGGGCTAAGTCCCAGGGCCTGCAAATTGGTGTTAAATGCTGAACTTTCATTTCTGCTGTCCAGTCGGTTAAGGGTTTTATGTAGGAGGTATATAATGGCGTTCTCAGTTGAGGACAAGTTTGGACAGGTTTTAAGTATGCAAATTGTATTGAGTCCAGGATGTTGTGTCAATGTCTTTTGAAGGCATCCTTGCTTTAAAGTATTTCTTCACATGTTTTGCAGAGGACTTTTTGAGACAAGAATCATTTGTGTTATGTCAGTTATTACTCCTCTACCACATCTCACACACCCCTTTTAGTGCAGCCCCATGCACACACATGCTAAAATGGTCTAATTGCAAGGATGAAACTTCAGAATACTAATGCTGACTGCTTTATTTGTTGGATCCGTATTGTATGGTAAAACTAATGAATTGAGTTTCAGTGATGCTGTGGCATCTGTAAAGAAATCACTTTCCCCTGCATCTGAGAAATTTGGCTAAAGTCTTAAAATTGAATTCTTTATTTCTAGGGGATTTTGCAGTTCTGCTGAAGGCTGGAATGTCTGTGAAACAGGCAATTCTTTATAATTTGCTCTCAGCAATGATGGGCTACCTGGGAATGGTTATAGGCATTCTGATTGGTCACTACGCAGAGAATGTGGCCACATGGATCTTTGCCCTCACAGCAGGACTCTTCATGTATGTTGCACTGGTGGACATGGTGAGTAACATTTACAGATATTGAACATGCCTGCATAAGAGCACACTTCTATAATGTAAGGTTTTTCATACCTCAAATGTTATAGTCAGTCTCTAAGCAGATGAGTCATTTGTAGTGTTCACACTGGCTTACTCGGACCAAACCTCCTAGAGTAGCTAATAATAAAAAAGCTAATAATAAACAAAGTCATCAGTTGATCAGGAAAATCAATAAAAAGACCATCAGGTACTAGATCATAATTTTTGGGTATTTAATGATTCTTTATTATGCACATTTTTTTTAAAGCTATTTGAATATTCATTTATTAATTGAATTAACACCCTGGCATACGTCCACTTTAAATTCTCTGCTTTTTTCCGCTGTAAAGAAAATGTCCCTGATTTAAGTATTTGTCTGTGTTTAGGTTCCAGAGATGTTACATAACGATGCCAGTGAAGCAGGCTTCAGTCATTATGGATTCTTTGTTCTGCAAAATGCTGGGATCCTGCTTGGTTTCGGCATCATGCTCGTCATCGCCATGTTTGAACACAAGATTCAACTTAGTATTGACTTCTGATTTCATCACCCAACTGCCCACAATTAACATCTGTCATATTTCATACCTTCATCTGTAACTTTTTCGTCTTTGTTTCATTTTACTACGTCTGTTTCAAAATGATGTAGCATCCTGTCCAAAATACTGTAAAGTTCCTCTGTCTCAGTAGGATACATACATTAGTGACTGTTCTCAGCATACAGGAACCAGCAATAGTTTTCCTACTAGTTTTACTGATTTCATCCAGGGTTTCACCTTTGTGGTTGTCTGCATGGTCATCTGAGAGCACAGAATACTTGTGCTGGAATTAAGCTTAAAATTGCATGAGCTTAATATACAGTGATGAGGTTGATGTACCAGTACAACAGTCGATAGAGTGTGTGAGTATGTGTCTTTTGAAAAAGTGGAGACTTTAAAAACATCTTGGTTATTTATGTATGCTGCGCAAATTATATCAGTATTGTAGAGCATTTTATTTGCTGTTACTAGACTATACATGAGTGTAAATGTTGGAAGTATTTCTGTTTCTTGTTTTCACATTCCATTTTAGTGATGTTTACTGGAGTGTTATTAGGAATGTTTGAAAAATAAAACGGAATGGATTCATTTGACTCTGTAAAATTCATTTTAATGTCATCAAATCTACAGTTCAGCCAAAAGGATTCAGGTGATTACTGGAATATTTCACTTAAAAAGGTTATAAGGTAATAAAAGTTGTATAATGCATGAAATAAATGAGATACTATAACAGGGCATTCATTTTCTACCGCTTATCCAAAGTACCTCGGGTCACGGGGAGCCTGTGCCTATCCCAGGTGTCATCGGGCATCAAGGCAGGATACACCCTGGACCATCGCAGGGCATAACAGGGCATTTGATAAGTTTAATGGTTTAAAAAATGTTTTCCCCATAATTTAGTAACGTGTAGAGCCACCATTCGGAACAAAAATTAAATGTTAAAGTAAATGGTTTCTCTAGGAGTTTCAGTCTTATAACATTATACTTCACCAAAGCTGTACTTGAAAAGTTCTGTGTACCCTGTCAGTTTCTGCATGTAATGTGAACACATCTGTTCACGGGATGTAGTATTGCTTCATTTATGCCTACTATTTTAGAATATTTTTGAAGACTGTAACACTATGAAATAACATGTATGTATCTATGCTGTAGCCACAGAAGTGTTAAACAGATCGAAACTATTTTAAATCTAAAATTCTAACAATATTTCTACATTCATCTTCCGTTATACTAGAAATAGATACATTAGAAATGTACGCTTGCACATTCAGTTCAAGTTTATATCAAAACTTATAAGAAACAGTGTGATCTCTATAGTAACTTAAAAAAAGCCCTGTTTGTAACTGTGGTGAGCTGAAATGAATCTCAGAACACATCAGGTGTTGCAGTGGATGGACTACACAGGTCTTTCTAGGGCTAAAGGAAACTAGTTAAATGTATGAATAGTAAGTAATAACATTTATTATTCTGAAAAACCTCAATGAAGCTTCACTAGGAGCCCATAAGACATCACAAACGATCATGTAGCCCTTCTGGATTTTACCTATTATTTCCGGCGTGGCCGCCAGGGGGCAGTGTGACGTAAGCTGCGTCTATTGAGCCGCTCTTGCTGAGTCGCTGCTGAATTCGGTCCTTTCCGGTGTCGTGGAGTCTGACAGCACGTGTGGCGGCATCATGGCGCTCTATAACTTTAAAAAGATTATGGTGGTTCCCACCGCAAAGGTAGGATTTCAGTTAGACTTTGTACAAGTTAGTTTTGTATGTCGTTACGGTGCCCGGTGTTTATTGTTGTCACTGTAAACCTGTCTGCTTTTGACACGTGAGTTAGCTGGAGTTAGCACAGCATGCTAACGGTACCTTTAACTAGAACAGATAAAAGTGTTTATTCATGTTTTATACATTCATGTTTTAGCTCCGATGATTGATCCAATATTTAGGTATTTTTCGTGTGGATTTTCTAAAATCAATAACATTCAGTTATAGGTTGGTTTTATTTTGTGTACACATTAATAAAGTGCTTTACATTTTATAATCTGTGATAGAATTATGATAAAGAATTACAATAAAAGAATCTGTTCATACATCATATATGACCCGGTCTCGGTGCTTTATAAGTTTCTTATGCGTATTCATAACATAAATACACAAGCTTCATAAATGTTACAGTGTGTGTGTGTGTGTGTTATAAAGTGGTGGTGGTGGGGGGTTGGGGTGTTATAAAGTATAAAGTGTTGGGGGGGTCATGGCATAAAGTGGGGGGGTGTCATGGTGTAGAGTGGTGGTGTTGTAAAGTGGGGGGTGTCATGACGTAAAGTGGGGGAGGGTGTCATGGCGTAAAGTGGTCATGGCATAAAGTGGGGGGGGGGGGTGTCATGGCGTAAAGTGGTGGTGTTGTAAAGTGGGGGGGTGTCATGGTGTAGAGTGGTGGTGTTGTAAAGTGGGGGGTGTCATGACGTAAAGTGGGGGGGTATCATGGTGTAGAGTGGTGGTGTTGTAAAGTGGGGGGTGTCATGACGTAAAGTGGGGGGGGGGGGTATCATGGTGTAGAGTGGTGGTGTTGTAAAGTGGGGGGTGTCATGGTGTAGAGTGGTGGTGTTGTAAAGTGGGGGGTGTCATGACGTAAAGTGGGGGAGGGTGTCATGGCGTAAAGTGGTCATGGCATAAAGTGGGGGGGGTGTCATGGCGTAAAGTGGTGGTGTTGTAAAGTGTGGGGGTGTCATGACGTAAAGTGGTGGTGTTGTAAAGTGGGGGGGTGTCATGGTGTAGAGTGGTGGTGTTGTAAAGTGGGGGGTGTCATGACGTAAAGTGGGGGGGGGTATCATGGTGTAGAGTGGTGGTGTTGTAAAGTGGGGGGTGTCATGACGTAAAGTGGGGGGGTATCATGGTGTAGAGTGGTGGTGTTGTAAAGTGGGGGGTGTCATGACGTAAAGTGGGGGGGGGTATCATGGTGTAGAGTGGTGGTGTTGTAAAGTGGGGGGTGTCATGACGTAAAGTGGGGGGGTATCATGGTGTAGAGTGGTGGTGTTGTAAAGTGGGGGGTGTCATGACGTAAAGTGGGGGGGTATCATGGTGTAGAGTGGTGGTGTTGTAAAGTGGGGGGTGTCATGACGTAAAGTGGGGGAGGGTGTCATGGCGTAGAGTGGTGGTGTTGTAAAGTGGGGGGTGTCATGACGTAAAGTGGGGGAGGGTGTCATGGCGTAAAGTGGTCATGGCATAAAGTGTGGGGGTTTCATGACGTAAAGTGGTGGTGTTATAAAGTGGGGGGTTTCATGACGTAAAGTGGTGGTGTTATAAAGTGGGGGGTTTCATGACGTAAAGTGGTGGTGTTGTAAAGTGGGGGGGTGTCATGACGTAAAGTGGTGGTGTTGTAAAGTGTGGGGGTTTCATGACGTAAAGTGGTGGTGTTGTAAAGTGTGGGGGTGTCATGGCGTATTTGGCAAGACAGTTTTGTAATTTTGATTGAAATGTGGAGGTTTAATTCAAAGTATAACGAAAATGCCTTTTCAGGACTGTTCTGTTTCCTTATTTCCTATTAGCTAAAGGGTCTGTAGTTAATTACTGTAATAAATTGAGTATTTGTTTTCAAAATAGCCTTACATAATTACATAATTGTTTCCCCTTCAAAAACCTTCTATGATATGGTCTCAGAGTTAAAATAGCCAAGATAAAACTCCAGAAATGAAAGAAACATGGACAAAGACGTTAAGCACATCTGCACAAGTGTGGAATGTTGGGGAAAAGCACACAGGAAGCTACTGCTCACATCGAGACACGAAGCAACACACATGGAGTACGTTAGAGTTTTGGAATAAGATTCTGTGGGCTGATGAGACAAAGTCCTATGAGGAGTGTTCCACAGTCATGTGTGTGTACATGTACAGGCCTCCTGAGTTACACCTATTTATATCCTTTACCCTATTTTATAGCATACTTAGCAATAACGTGCATTCTGGTTCCGCACCTGATATATATATACACACACATACATATATAATCACATGTTTATAATGTATGTATATAAATGTATAGATTTTTTACTCTGGAAATATACACCTCAATGACATGGTTTAAATAGCTTTTAAGAGTTCGAGTGCTATTCAGTGGCAGTGCTGGAGTTTAATAGAGAGTTAATGATTGAGACTGAACAGCATTGTTTCCTCTTTTTTCTCTTTCAGGACTTCATTGACCTGACGTTGTCCAAAACCCAGCGCAAAACCCCGACCGTGGTTCACAAACATTATCAGATTCATCGCATTCGCCACTTCTACATGCGCAAAGTTAAGTTCACGCAACAGAACTACCATGACCGCCTGTCACAGATCATAACGGACTTCCCTAAGCTGGATGTGAGTTGCACACTGTTTATTTGCTATGTTTACATGTATCCTTTGGGTGACATGTTAAGTCTTAACATGAATGCACTTTTTTTCTCTCTCTTTCTTTTTATTCCCGCTCCAATTTTTTCCCCATTCTTCCAGGATATTCACCCATTCTACGCTGACCTGATGAATGTGTTGTATGATAAAGATCATTACAAACTTGCTCTGGGTCAGATCAACATTGCCAAGAACCTGATTGATAAGTAAGACTGCTGTCTGAAGAACGTCTTTTCTCTTATATGCTTTTTATTTAGGGAACATCTCTGGAATGACAGTGAAATAATGTGTATGTTTGTTTGTATGTAGTGTCGCTAAAGACTACGTGCGTCTGATGAAGTATGGCGACTCGCTGTATCGCTGCAAGCAGTTAAAGAGAGCAGCGCTCGGACGCATGTGCACCATCGTAAAGAGACAGAAACAAAGTCTGGAATATCTAGAACAAGGTACTCGTGATAACTCGCAAGTCCTTTTCTAACCTGCTACATCTATAACCAGCTGTGTCATATGATTAATACGTGAAGAACATCACTGGTCATAAATAAACGCAGTTATTGTTTGCATTTGTTGTTTTAGTTCGTCAGCATCTTTCTCGTCTGCCCACAATCGACCCGAACACCAGAACCCTTCTGCTCTGTGGATACCCCAACGTCGGCAAGTCAAGCTTCATCAACATGGTGTGTGTTTGGGAGGAATTGTGTTGAATATCTACTCTGAGAATTGTTGTTGTTGTTGACATGTAGCTCTGTTTATCTGAGCATATGAATATATTGGGAAAACAAGGAATCAGCCAACACACCAGCTAGCATCTTATGGGTATACAGTGGTGTGAAAAAGTGTTGGCCCCCTTCCTGATTTTTTTTTTTATCCTTGTACATACACACAAGTGCATGTTTGTCACTTTAATGTTTTAGATCAAACCAATTTAAATATTAGTCAAAGATAACAAGTAAACACAACATGCAGTTGTTAAATGTAGGTTTTTATTATTAAGGGAAAACAAAATCCAAACCTACATGGTCCTGTGTGGAAAACGTGTTTGCCCCTAAACATCATAACTGGTTGTTCCACCCTTAGCAGCAAGAACTGCAATCAAGCGTTTGCGACAACTTGCAATGAGTCTGTTACAGACTGTGGAGGAATTTTGGTTCACTCATCTTTGCAGAATTGTTGTAACTCAGCCACTTTGGAGAGTTTTCGAGCATGAACCGCCTTTTTAAGGTCATGCCACAGCATCTCAATAGGATTCAGGTCAGGACTTTGACTCGGCCACTCCAAAGTCTTCATTTTGTTTTTCTTCAGCCATTCAGAGGTGGACTTGCTGGTGTGTTTTGGATCATTGTCCTGCTGCAGAACCCAAGTTCGCTTCAGCTTGAGGTCACAAACAGATGGCTGCTCATTGCCCCTCATTGCCCTTTTTGGTAGACAACAGAATTCATGGTTCCATTTATCACAGCAAGTCTTCCAGGTCCTGTGCGGTTTTACTTTTACGCAGATGTAATGGGACACAACTTTTGTCTCGTCAGTCCAAAGAGTATTTTCCCAAAAGTCTTGGGGATCATCAAGATGTTTTCTGGCAAAACATTCAGGCCATTTTTGCCCAGTCTCTTTCTTATGGTGGAGTCATGAACACTGAACTTAACTGAGGCAAGTGAGGCCTGCAGTTTTTTGGATGTTGTTGTGGGTCTTTTGTGACATCTTGGCTGAGTCGTCGCTGCGCTCTTGGGGTGATTTTGGTTGGCCGGCCACTCCTGGGAAGGTTCACCACTGTTCCAAGTTTTCACCATTTGTGGATAATGGCTCTCACTGTGGTTCGCAGGAGTCCCAAAGCTTTAGAAATAGCTTTATAACCTTTTCCAGACTCAGTTACTTTCTCTCTCATTTGTTCCTGAATTTCTTTGGATCTCAGCATAATGTGTAGCTTTGGAGGCTCTTTGGGTCTAATTCACTTTGTCAGTCAGGTCTTATTTAAGTGATAACTTGATTGTGAACAGGTGTGACAGTAATCAGGCCTGCATGTGGCTAGAGAAACTGAACTCAGGTGTGATAAACCACAGTTATGTTTTAACAGGGGGGCAAACACTTTTTCACACAGGGCCTTGTCTGACTAATATTTAAGTTTGTTTGATCTGAAACATTAAAGTGTGACACACGTGTAAAAAAAAATATAAAAATCAGGAAGGGGGCAAACACTATATACACTGTATACTCCATTGGCTTCTTTTATATTGTCTTCAATGGTTACGAGTGCCTGGTGTCTGAGGGAAGCATCCATCCGTTTATTTGAACTGAGTATTGAAAAGAAATTCAGACGTGTCTGAGATGGTTTGATAAAATTGGATGCCTGCTCATTCAACACTAATCAGACCCTGATGCTGTTCCAAATTACGAATGATTTAGGACTGAAAAGCTGGGCTACAATGTGTACAATGAATAAATCTGTAATACTCTGCTGAAATGTTAGTCATTTCTAAATTTAATACCAAGGCTACATTGAGTATTTTATGTTTCTTTCTTTCTTTCTTAATTTGAACAAATATATACTGTTTTTTTTAGCCTGTGCTAAAAAGTGGGTTTCTGTGCATACAGGTCACACGTGCAGATGTAGAGGTGCAGCCATACGCTTTCACCACCAAATCTCTGTTTGTGGGTCACATGGACTATAAGTACCTGCGCTGGCAGGTAAGTGTAATATCCCCCTTTCCAAAAAAAACAAAAACAAAATAAAAACAGTTCTCAACCAACATAGTCCCCTCAATCTTTCAGGACAGTAAGGCCAGTACTTTTGGTTGTGGTACTCTGTAGATACAGATATTTCTCCTGGGTTTTCATAGTTCATGTTACAAATCGTTGCTGTCGGGCGGAATCCTCGTATCTCCAAAACCGTTATTTTTCAGGAAATTAAAAAAACGCTGTACCTTATCTGCAGTGCACAGGGTTTAGTCCGCGTTGCAGTGGATTGTCTTGCGCTAAATTCCTGTCCTCAGACGAGCACCAGAACTAGCGGGGGTCAAGATTTTTTTTTTCTTTCAGCCCAGTGTTTTGAAGACATTTACCTCAGAAGACGTGTTGATTCGTTGCGACTCTTCTTGAGGAGAAATATGCCGTGAAGCTCTCCCACGGAGTGAAGAAGAGGTGGACAGTTGAAGTGTCCAATGGAGTTATGAGATTTGCGCTCAAGCTATTTTCAAGACTTTAGATTGGTTAATAACTTGTAAAAATAACAGACCCACATGGGGACTGACCAATAGCATCGATATGTGAAAAAATATGAAATTGACCAAATTTGGACATACGAGGTTTCCAGCCGACAGCGACGGAATGTATGTTCTTACGATGGAAGATAGCAATACGATAAAATTGTAAAACTACTTAAAATTTCCTGCCTTGAGAGATTCCTCGCCTCAGTCTCGTTAGCGGTTGAGTGCAGTTTTTTTTTCTTTTTCTTTATCATCGCTATCCGCATCTTCCTACCGCTACTTTAATGTTCCCATCAACAATCTAACGTTGTTCCTGTATGCAGATGTCACTCTGTAAGTATGATCCGATACTCCAGTGCATGTCTGATACGTAGCTTAACATTTTCTGCTCACTACCATTGTTTTATAGTTTTTATAGCAGATAGGATTATTTACTGAACAAACTTTGTTAGATTGCATCAGCCAAATGTACTGTAACTTGTTCAGTTATTAACATTACAGTATACTACCCCATAGTGATCACCATTATTTAAGTCTCCTTGGTAGACTAGGTCATGGTTCGAGACTAGCTGTATTTTGGGTTGAATTTCAGAGATGTACGAGGTCAGAATAAACTAGATTTGTAGAGTTTGTCGCGACAAACTTTGATGTTGGCTTTGACGATGCAAGTATTCGCAACGGATGGTGCTTTTTGGAGGCAAGTTGACATAAGGGTTAGTGTTGCTTTTGGAGGCAAGTGGACAGAAGGGTTAGTGTTGCTTTTGGAGGCAAGTGGACAGAAAGCTAGGTTGCCAAAACATTTGGAGGTAAGCGGAGACAAGCATGTGACATCATCCAAATACTCCTGAGGAAGTTCCCCACTGATTGTTTTGATATGTCACTTATCCATGTTGTGCTAATTTTTGATTTTCACGTGACGTCATGAATACACGTGAATACACGTGAGGAAGTTCCCCTTATTGTTCTGAGTGTTTTGATATGTCACATGTCCATGCTGTAAAAAGTTTTTGGATTTTGCATATTTTGGGGGAGGGGCTGCGGCACAACCGAAAGGCCGGTCGGTAGACCAATTTAAACCTTTGTTCAGAGTATCACGAACTATGTAGATAGTTCGAAAGCTTGCTGAGTTCTAAACCTCCAAAGTTTATAATGGGAGTCTATGGGGAAAAAAGGCCATTTTGAGACCCAGTACCGGTACTCGGATCGCTTAGAAAAGTAATAGCAAAAAGCTTCAGACCAGGGTCTACAACATATCCTAATTTGGTGCATGTGGCTCGAAAGCTCTAGGCCGCATTAAATTTTATAAATTTTTGTCTAAGCTTAAATAGGAAAACAGAATGTTGGCTTCTACAAAGCCAACATAATTATATAGATCTGCTGTATTGATTGTTTACACAATTAAGCGCTGTGAATCCTGATCTGCTTTTTTATAATGTTTTAAAATGCATTTTAAATCATTAGAAACAGACTAGAAGTTGCTGATATAATGTTAAAGTATTGCATTTAATCTTTAGTTTCATTTAATTTTTCAGAATTCTTTACAGACTTTTGTTAAATGTTGAAACTATTTTTAAAATAAAATATAAATAAATTGTTGTAATCATTAAATAAAGTATGCTTGATTTTCCCTCTCAAGGTTATGAGTAAACCTCACTGACGTTTTCAGACTGTATGTCCTGTACGCACCAAACTAAAGGATTATTTTAAGGAAATCAGAATCTTCGAGTTAAGATGGGGTAGAATAACTCTGTGTGTTTTGTACAGGTCGTGGACACCCCCGGTATTTTGGATCATCCACTCGAAGAACGGAATACAATTGAGATGCAGGCGATCACTGCCCTGGCCCATCTACGGGCCGCTGTGCTCTATGTGATGGATGTATCTGAGCAGTGTGGACACACTCTTTCTCAGCAACTGGAACTGTTCAACAACATTAGACCCCTCTTTGCAAACAAGGTATACTTAGACACACACACATGGTTTCTACCACAGATATGTTTTTATATTTTCTCCTTTCTCTTCCTGTACTGGTAAATTCTGTGCTTATACTATTTTTGTTAGACAGTCACAAAAAAAAAAGATTTCACTTCATGTCTGTCTTTGTATCAAACCAGTAAGATTTCAAATGTCAAAATAACCCTGACCTAAAGAGGATTTTTATCCAACTCAAAAGAGAAAGAGAGTAGACTGGGGAAATACTCATGAAAATGACCCTAAACTAATCTGGTCTATGGTCCAATAAAGCTCTTATTGTCAAATGGTTAGCTCCCTGCCCAGGAATCTAACCCTGGTTGCGCAATGAAAGGGCAGGATCCTGCAGCTGCACCACCAGGGGGCATGAAGCATGTGTATAATTTTATTTATGTTAAAAGCTATTAAACTTGTGTTGAATGTTGAACACATTAATACATTATGATTTAGCCATTATAATTAGCATTGTCCACTGGCAGGACCCTGGCTCTCATCGCCGCAGCCTGGGTTCGATCCCAAGACAAGTTGCTAACCCAGGTGAAAAGTTAACTCTTAGTCCCGGATAAAATTGGAGGCTTGTGTCAGGAAGGGCATCCGGAGTAAAACCTGACAAATCAAATATGTATACCAGATGATCCGTTGTGGCAACTCAACAGGGAACAGCTGAAAGAAAAACATTTTAATACGATGCAGTGGAATGACTGAGGAATTGAATGTGTGTGTTGGTGACTGCTGGACTATTCCAGGGTTTAGAATTAAGCTTTACATTATGTTTAATCTCAGTATCATTCTTTGCAATTATTCTGAAGTTAATTATTTACCTGTGTGTGTTGTAGCCGTTGATTGTTGTGGCCAATAAGTGTGATGTAAAGAAGATCACTGAGCTGACCGAGGAGAATCAGGTGAGTTGCTGTGACGTACGTTTTGTGGTCTATTGTACTTTTTCCAGTCAGGATTTTACTGTCAGCTTCAGAAATGGTGAAGTTACACTGGATCAAGTAAATGTCATGTGATTCAACTCAAACCTAATTTATGGTTTAGTGCCTACAGACTGCATCTTCTGTGTGCACACAGCTACTGTTCCTGTAGCCAAAACCAATATTAAACGAAACCAATCAGCAAAAAAAACCAATTCTGTGGCATCTAATATAATTGTAAAAAATGTTGTTCTGTATTCAAAATATTACATCTAAATTGGAATGTAGTTATCTCCCCAAGTGTTTTCACATCATTATTCCACTTAAAAGGTCTACAGTCAGGTGTTTGTACTCGGAATCTGTTGCTATTAACCTTAATTAATATGAAATCCAAAGGATCGTCTCCTACCGGGGAAGCAAGTCATCATTAAACTAAAAAATAAAAACAAACCCATCGGAGAGAGAGCAAAAACATCTTGTGTGGCCAAATCAACTATTTGTTACATTTGGTTCTCGGAACAAAAAGGATGCAGTGGTGAAGTCAGGAACACCAACAGACACACACAAAACAATCAGTACCGATCTGGACCGAGGTTTTATTACCAGATCCAGCAAATATCTTGTACTAGAATGAGAAGAGTATAAAGAAGGGAAGGATTACCCATGATCCCTAAGCACACTACCTCGTCTTACCTAAACAGTGCTCCAAAGTCCTACTATATTTTCATGATGGCTTTCTCTGTGGTACATGCTTCAGTTCCATCAGATGTGCTGTATGCATAGCACACCACAGTGTAACATCATTCATAACACAGTCCAACTAAACTGTAATAAACGTTATAGTACAGTATCTCAGGACAATACAGCTGTCTGAGTATTTAAGTAAGTAGTCAAATTAGAAGGCTAGATGAAAGAAAGCACACTTTGTGTCTGGGTGAAAAGGCTAACTCTAATAACTGCCAGCTTTCTTCTGTATTTGTATAGAAAATCTTTGCTGATCTCTTGTCTGAGGGGATCCCAGTGATCGAGACCAGCACATTAACAGAAGAAGGAGTCATGCAAGTAAAGACAGAGGTAAGATTACAAAGTATATCTGAAGAGGCTTCTTTATTTACTGTGAACTGTAACGCAAAAAGGTTTTAATTGACTGTTATTGGTAGTCTAGATGCCAGCATTAATAACGTTATGAAAGGTTCTCAATAGTTTAGCAATTTTAGAAGTGTGGAATGAAGAGGTGATGTGTGTGGTTATAGTGTCCGTGTTTTTTCTGAAGACAGTGTTTCTGTTTCCAGGCATGTGATAGGTTGCTGGTTCACCGTGTGGACACAAAGATGAAGGGGAAGAAAGTACATGACATGTTGAACAGACTCCACCTCGCATTGCCAGCAAAGCGAGATGAAAAGGTTCTGACATTTACACGAACTGTGATCTATTAGATGTATATAAACCAGATATTGGGCATGTACATTAGTGCATTAATGAATATCCTTGTACAAGGTAATTACGATTTTTTTTAATTACGTTTAATTAATCGTGTAACTTTGTGTTTAGGAAAGACCACCATTTATCCCTGAGGGGGCAGCTATTCGCAGAAAGGCCATGGAGGTTGACGCCCCCAAACGTAAACTGGAGCGAGACCTTGAGTTGGAGCTTGGAGACGATTACACACTTGATCTGCAGAGTAAGTCAACTGTTGTTTATAGAGGTGTTTATTTTCAGTTCATAACGCACAAATGCGTCTAACAATATATCGCATGTGTGATCGTAGAATACTGGGACTTAATGAATGCTGATGAGAAGCAGGATAAAATTCCTGAGATCTGGGAAGGACATAACATTGCTGATTATATTGATCCTGAAATCATGAAGGTGAGAGAAATAAACAGTGATCCTGTGTAACCCTGTCTACCTGGTAGGAATGGCTAAGTGCAAGTCATAAGACAAATCTGTACAAACCTACTTCAGAAATATGTTCATGCTTACTCTGTCACCCACACCAGCGATTGGCTGACCTGGAAAAGGAGGAAGAGCTCCGTGAACGGGCGGGTGAGTATGACTCTAATGAAGAGAGTGAGGATGAAGAGATGCAGGAAATTCGGCAGCTGGCCAAACAGATCCGAGAGAAGAGAAAGCTGAAAATTATGGAGTCTAAAGAGAAAGACGTGCAGGGACCCAGAATGCCCCGTACTGCCAAGAAGGTCAGTCTGTCCCTGTTGCTTGCTGTAAACCATATTTTGGCAAGATTTAGTGTAGCGCAAGAATAATATATTTGGCTTGATTGACGGCCTGTGTTTAATGTGCACTGATTATTTTCTGATGGAGATGTTCTTTGATCTGGCTGCTGTTGCAGGTGAACAGAGCAACATTGGAGAAAGACATGCAAGAACTTGGTTTGGACATGACCGACAAAGATGATGTAAGAAATTCACTTGCGCTTCTCAATTTGTTATTGCAGTGGATGTAAAAATCCTACAACATGCCCCTGTTAAATTTCCATATTTTTGTGATCTATTCATCGTATTTTTGTGACGTCGAATCGTCTTAAACTTTTAAGAAAATACTGTGTCGTTTGTTCTGATCGATGGCATCATGGTTCACAAACAGCGTACAAAACATACATGAGCTCCTCGTATAGAATGGTGATCCATATAAGAACATCTAAATTCCCATAATATATGGGTGCAAAACCAGACAGACTTTAGAGATAAACAAGAGACATCTGTTAGATAAAAATCAGCTCGGCTTCAACTGAATTTCCATGCTATCGCAAAATCCACAAAAGAATGTCTTCAGATGATGATCAGTGTTTTGGGATGGCCCAGTTAAAGCCAAGAGTACTATCAAAAATATGTGGAATGAGTTGAGAGCTTTGACCAGGAGATTCATTTGCAAATTAATGTTGCATTTGCAAGGAAAAGTGGAATAAAATAAAGACGCGCTAAGAAGGTGGATTCTTAAAAGGTCAGAACACTGTATTACAAGAAAAGGTTGTTTAACAAAATGTTAATTATGTTGATCCATAATGTTAAGTTAACCAAAATGCTTTATCTTGGGGTGTTTTCCCATATCGTTCGTTTTAAAAGAACCAAACCCAGTTCACTTAAAGTGAACCAGAAAAGGAACTAGCCGAATGTGACCTCAGTCCGTGTTCACAATATAGTGGACTCAAAAGAGAACCCAGTTCTCTTTGTGGTCCTCTTTACTATTGAAGTGATCTCAGACCCTTTCCTGTTCACCCCTCAACTTCATAAGAACTCAGAACGCATTTTATCACGGGTGCTCATGTACTTCTGTCGTAGTTTTTTCACTTTTACGCGACATTGTAGTGCTGTTCTGTTGTACCCCCTTTCCTTCAGTTTTTGAGAAAACAGAAGAAATACTTTTGTTTTTATGTGTTGAGAATAGTTGGCGTTTAATGCCATCCTCTTTCCAAATATCAATAAGTGCACAGCTTTCTTCATAAGACCACACGACTCCGCGACCTGCCATGGCGAAAAGTTTTGTGATTTCAGCAGTCACAGTGACGGAACACGGCTGCAGGTATGGCAAGCCTCCAGGGACATTTGGCGAAACAAAATGCAAAGCGGACCGGGACCTCATTGCTTTCACATGTCACACACAAATCGAACCACAAACGAACCGTACTCAGACCACCTCCGGAGGTGGTCTGAGTACGGTTCGCTTCTGGGTCCTTTTAAGGGGTCTCAGATCACATGGTTTGTTCACATATACACACTGAACCGCTCCGAGAGCGTTTGGAGGGCTCAAATGAACTAGGTGTGAAAACACCCTTAGTCTAATTTCTATGTCACAAAACCTGGGATTTTACCAAACTGGTAGACTCTTTTCTATCCACTATTTTTAAATGTGTGGCATATTTACTTTCTTTTTCTTTTTTTTCTCCCCATTTATTTTTTTAACCCTTGGACATTTCTCTCTGTAGAGCCACTATGTTCAGCAGGCGCGGAGGTCACGTTCACTGGTTAAAAAGAGGAAGAGGGAAGTATCTGTCCAGCCAACTTCACGCACCCGTAGTCAGAGTGCATCAAAACCACCACGTGACCAGTCAGGAATCAGAGATGCAAAGGTACACATGGGATTCTCATTATGTACATCAAAGAAATATTTGCCTCACGAAAGCTCGTCTTACTGTCTTTCTCAGACTTGTGCTCAATGTTGTGATATTTAACCTTGTTATTCTGTTAAAATGGTATCACCTCTACTTCACATACGGAGTCTATTTTTATTCAGTTTGATGTCAGATTAAAGTGAGATCTGCTTTTTCTTGAAAGAATGTCGCAAAACCATTTTCAACTTAGTCATAGAATTTTTAAATGTCAAAATGGCACAAGGGAAACCTACAGAATACTAGGCAGGCAGGTTTAATACTATGGCTGAATTGTGTATAATAAAAAAAAAAAGAATTTGATCTTAAAAGTGTGCAGATATGCTGCAGATTTGACATTTTTTATGAACTTGTTTACCTGCTGGAATTTAAAGCTGGTCTATGAATCAGACGCTTGGTTGTGTTCATATTACCAAATGACATTTTTATTTTATATTTATTTTTTCTCCGCCTCTCTTCTACTCTTCCCAGATGATGAAGAAGGTGAAGACCATGATGAAGAGCTCTCAGAAGGGGATGAACAGGCAGGGCAGGAAGGGCGAATCAGACAGACATGTATTTGACTTGAAACCTAAACACCTGCTCTCAGGAAAGAGAAAATCAGGCAGCACCAGCCATCGATAAACACATCCTTCATTTTACCCATACTTGTGTATGAGGACATGTGCATTTATAAAATTAAACCCATTTCACTGATGGCCAGTTTATTTACATAGCCAGCATCAAATATGCAAGGTACATACAAAAGGCCCCAGTGAACATTTTGCTGAACATTGAGTTGTATGTGGATGGGAGTCAAATAAATCTGCATGAGCTGATGAAATAGTTTGAATGTGGTTTATATGTTTAACTGAATAGTGTTTTACCACTTACTGTCTTTTGTTGTTAAACAAAAAAGCCATTGTTAAACACGAAATTTGTATTTTTTTTTTGTACTTTTAAGGATACTTTAACATGAAAGCATGATTATTCTGTAGTTTTCTGTCATTTGGATTGATTTGAGGATAATTTGGGTTTAGGTTTAAAGACTGAACCTTTGCAGAATGAGGTACAACAACTCGAAGAGACTCACAACTAAAACACATTTATTCTAAAATCTTATAAGCCTAAAATAACTTTCTGGATCAGTCACAGATTCACTTTTAAGGCCCGATTTATTCTTGACAGGTGAGTACACACGTACAAGGCATTGTTAACATACATACAAATGGAGGATTAAAAGTAATTGCTATTAATATCCGGTTTTCCAAATCAGTCTGTATTGTGTTTAGCAATTTTAGGGGACGCAGTCAAAGCCATAACTATTTAGACGTTGACAAAGTGGTGTACCACAGTATATTGGAATTAAAATTAAATCATGATCAAAGTTTAGGCTTTCAGCTTGGAGTATTTGGTGTTTGCATCCAAAATCGGACAACAGTGTAGAATTGACAGCACTTTTTATAGTGCGTTATTGCCTTGAAAAACCTGCCAAAAAGCAAGCAGTCGTTACACTAAAAACAAAGTCCTACCTGGAGAAGGAAAACCCCTTCAAAGACAGCCTGGTACCAATATGCTGTGTAGAGATCACTGATCACGAAATATACCTTACGGCATGGCCATATATGACTGGCATTGGTTCATTTGTCTTTCATTGCTGATAAAAGCAGCAGGCTACATCCTCAAGTCTACATCGGCTAAATTACTTGATTTAGACTCAGATTCAGCCAAAAATGCTTTAAACCACAATGGAGTCCAGATGGACAATGAACCCAAGCAAAGTCATAGTTTTTTACTTAAGGCATCGCTCATGGTCATAATAGAGAGAGAACCCAACAATATTTAGTAAAAATAAGTGGCTAAACAAACATAAAACAAACTCGCTGAACGTTTTATTATTCGACAGTGACGCCTGATGAACAGGAACATTCTGGCTTTGATGCTCCATCTAGTGGATGTCACTTAATCCTCCAGATGTACACAAGATATGCATTCTCACATACAAACCACAAGTAGAAACTGGGCCTTAGATGTAACATACATTGTATTAAAAAAAAATAACAAGAACCAACTAATGACTTATTCAGATTTTTTTTCCTTTTCTTTTTTTTTTTTTTTTTTTTTTTACACATACGTGTTTTCTAGCTGCTTATCTGCACTACGTATCAGATGGGAACACTGACGGCTGCAGGGTCAGTCTACCAAAGCTTCACCTTAATAGAGATTGAACTGCAAGAAACATATTTTGTGAACAAGAGAAAATGGAGAGTTTGACCTCCCGCTAAAAGCTTCGGCAATCTGTAAATACTGTAAGTGGAAGCTAACACAATTGTGTTTTTGTGTGGCTCAGTTTCTTACGCCCACTAGAATTAAAATATGATGTAAACAACCCAACACGAAGAATGGATTAGCTGAAATGATGTAAATGTTTTATACAGTTCTGCTTCAGTCATTTTATTCTGCCATCCAAACTTAAATGCATAGGACCAAATATATGAACTCTTTCCTAAGGAAAACAGCAGCACTTGAAAGAAATCCAGGTTTAAAAGTCAGTCAGTTGAATTCCTTATGCTTTACTTCTGATGGAACAGACAGGTGAAATTCCCTGCCTTCTTTCTCTGTGTGGTCCACTTTCAGTTCCATAATGAATACATCAAGAAGCTCATGATTCTTTGTTATACACCTACAAAAGGTGTATTCCTGATTTTTAAAAAAAAAAAAAAAAAAAAACACTTTAAATTAAATATTGAGTGGAACTGTCCCTTAATTTCAGTTAACATTTAGGCTTTGTTGCAACCAGCCCTAAGAATACATTTGTGGTTTTCCTTATGTAGTATTTTAAGTGTTTGATTCGTAAACACTTATTTTATTCGTGTGGATTAGCCTGTTTCCTTGTCTTCTGCAATACACATATGTGTGGGTAAGTACATATCTGTATAAGTCAGTGTAGTGTATCATGGATATGTACGTGTGTGTAATATATACAGTGGGGAGAACAAGTATTTTATACACTGCTGATTTTGCAGGTTTGCTCACTTACAAAGCATGTAGAAGTCTGTAATTTATATCATAGGTACTCTTCAACTGTGAGTGACGGAATCTAAAACAAAAATCCAGAAAAATCACATTGTATGATTTTTAAATAATGAATTTCCTACCAACCAGTAAGAATTCTGCCTCTTACAGACCTGTTAGTTTTTCTTTAAGAAGCCTTCCTGTTCTCCAACCATTACCTGTATTAACTGCACCTGTTTGAACTTGTTACCTGTATAAAAGACACCTCTCTCCAATCTCTCCACAATGGCCAAGACCAGAGAGCTGTGTAAGGACATCAGGGATAAAATTGTAGACCTGCCCAAGGCTGGGATGGGCTACTGGACAATAGGCAAGCAGCTTGGTGAGAAGGCAACAACTGTTGGCGCAATTATTAGAAAATGAAAGAAGTTCAAGATGACGGTCAATCTCCCTCGGTCTGGGGCACCATGCAATATCTCACCTCGTGGGGTGTCAATGATCATGAGGAAGGCGAGGGATCAGCCTAGAACTACACGGAAGGACCTGGTCAATGACCTGAAGAGAGCTGGGACCACAGTCTCAAAGAAAACCATTAGTAACACACTACGCCTTCATGGATTAAAATCCTACAGCGCACGCAAGGTCCCCCTGTTCAAGCCAGCGCATGTCCACGCCCGTCAAAAGTTTGCCGATGACCATCTGGACAATCCAGAGGAGGAATTTTGGTCTAAACTCCACTCGCCGTGTTAGGAGGAAGAAGGATAAGTACAACCCCAAGAACATCATCCCAACCGTGAAGCATGGAGGTGGAAACATTATGGATGGCCCCAGATGGACAGGGCCATGTATCGCGAGATCTTGGCCAACAACCTCCTTCCCTCAGTAAGAGCATGGCTGGGTCTTCCAGCATGACAACGACCCGAAACACACAGCCAGTGCAACTAAGCAGTGGCTCCGTAAGAAGCATCTGAAGGTCCTGGAGTGGCCTAGCCAGTCTCCAGACCTGAACCCAATAGAAAATCTTTGGAGAGAGCTGAAAGTCCATATTGCCCAGCGACAGCCCCGAAACCTGAAGGATCTGGAGGAGGTCTCCTCTAAAGTCGGCAGTGTATCAAATACTTGTTCTCCCCACTGTACATACACAAACATGCACAAATGCACATTAGTGTGTATGCTCTGTGGGGTCTGTTGAAATCGTGTTACTCGGGATGGTGTTTCTTGGTGTGTATTCGCAGGTACTGCTTGCCTGCAAAGCGTTTTCCACACTGTGTGCACTCGTATGGCCTTTCTCCAGTGTGAACAGTCTGGTGTGCTGTAAGGTGGCCAGACTGAGTAAAGCGCTTGCCACACTGTTCACAGCGGTATGGACGCTCACCTGTATGGATGCGCATGTGTGTGTCTAGGCTCTGTGCTGTGGTGAAGTTCTTGCCGCAGATGGAACAGATAAAATGCCTCTTACCGACTCCACCCCCTTGCAATGAGCCACGGCTTCCAAACAACCTCAACCCTGATACATTACCCAGTCCGAGCAGGTGCTGTGTGGTATAGAGAGGGGAGCTGTGGGCAGCAGGTGTCCTTGTGCTATTTCCAGCTGAGGAAGCATGGGACTGTGACAGTGTGTTATGCACTGGGTGTGTGCTCCAGTCCAAAGTAAGATTCAGATCAGACACCATAGGCTCTCTCTTCATGCACATCTTATCTGTAAATGGGCAGCTATGCCCGGTCACGTCAGTGTGCGTGTCTGACAGTGCATGCGTATTACTCTGTGTGTTAAAAGAACAGAGAGGTTCATCAGAGGCTGTTAGGTCCACGCTGGAATGTTGTGACTCCTCAGTGTGTGACTGTGTGTCTGTGAGTATGTGTGGAGGAAGGCTCGGGGAGTGTGTGTCTGCCAGTGTGTGTGTATGGAGGTCATCGTTTGCAGAGGCTGTATCTGATGGGACTTTATGCGACAAAAGCTCTATGACGTCCTCATCTGGAGAATCATGAGCTACCACAGCGACCGTTTCGTCGTCCTCATCATCTTCATCTTTGAAAGGAAAAAGCATGTATTAAAAATAGCCATGGTCTGCACCATTTTTACGCTGGTAGAAAAATCAATTCGGTTTTACTCACCAATTTGTCCCTCCTCTTTGACCTGCACTGTGACAAGGGAGCGCTCCTCTGAGTCTCGTGACTGTAAAGTAATTAAACACTCATTCACTAATGAATCCACTCAAGTCTTCTCCTGTTATTCTGTGTAGTTAACTAGACTGTTTTCTAAAAAAAAAAAAAAAAAAAAGAAAGAAAGAAGAAGGGAGGAGGATTGGGCAGACTTAATAGATGTTTTATGACAGTTGCAAATAGTTATTTGATAGCTGCTATAAGACCAATACAGCTTAGATTATGTGTCATTATGTATGTACTATTTTCATAAAAAGGTCAACAGTCATGATTACAAGCCAACTCAAATGTTTTCAAACGAAAATTTATACGAAACCTACCATATTCACTAGAAAGAGGTTTTTCGAAACTTGGACACAAGGAAGAGAAAAAGCTCTGGTAGATCAGATTTTATATATATATATTTTTTTAAATAGATTCTGTTTTATATGGTACAGCATTTTGCCCAGGAACTTCCTTTTTGGGGTGTAGTAATTACACCTCAAAACATGTTTAGTTAAAAAAAAAAGAAAGAAATGTATTCACAAGAATAAATTCTGCATGGACAGATTTGTCTTGAGATACATCGCTAATCAATCAGGCAAATTGACCATGCTGTGGTGAGGAAACCCTCTATTTGGCACAGTAGATACGCTTCTGTCATAAATATAGTGTTATTAATGATTTATTACAAAAATCTGCCAAACATATCTAACAACATTAAGGATAAATAGGAAGGCAACACTGCTTATCAGTTTAAATACCAGGGAATCTTGCTGACATTAACATATTGCATATATTGCATAATATAACATATATTATATGAAAGCTCTGGATGACCATGTGAACGTCCAGGACAAAAATGCAAGCATGGTTACAAAAGTTTCCTGTATATACTTCCCTCGGTTTTTAACTCTATACAGGATTATATACAGGAGAACGAAACTAAGGGCCATATTTAATGTACAAATGTGGCTATATGAGACACTCACAAGGTCATCTTTTGTTTTATTCATCTTTTATTTTATTTTTTTTACAAATGAATATTAGAAATATTCCTTGCCACAGTCACCTTAGGCTTGCTCACTTGAGGATAAATACAAACAAATTTAAATACATGTCTAATAATAATCTTGAATTTTCTTATGTTCTGTAAAGCTGCTTTGAGACAATGTTCAGTGTTAAACGCGTTAGACAAATACATTTGAATTGAATTGTAATAGTGCTTTATGAAAACAGATGTGTTATTTTGAAATGTTTCTGACATTTAGACAAGCCACATTTACGTGAGGAATGTTATCCGGAGTCATTTTCACAATCTCAGCATGCTGCACAAGCTTAGGAGTTCTGTTCTAGTTAAGTATTAACACGAACCAGTTTGTCTCCTACAGTCGGAATTTGAAAGCTCTTTTATTCACACCTCTAACCTAGTGATGGGTCTGTTTTGCTTCCAGTCTTCTGGATTTTCTAGATTAGTAAATACTCTTTTGAATGTAAGAGGTGTTCAATTTGATGGAACTCATGATGACAATCAAAGACTGCGAAAGGTTTTAAAGAGAAATAAAGCTACACTCAACTAAAGACTGCTGTAGAAAAGAGATTTACATTTACATTATTTCCTGTTCAGTGTCACCCAGCTGAGGTTGAGGTTCCCTTCTGACTCTGGTTCCTCTCAGAGTTTCTCGCCGCCTCCGGCTTGCTCAGTAGGGAAAATGGTTAGATTAAATAAGATTTTGATTTTGACAGGGATGTTTTGTCTTCAACATGCAGTGATATTATGCAACAACGTTGTATTCAATCCTACAGTGTACATAGATTACACGGCTGAGTATATGAACAATGCTGCTCCTGTTGCAGCTAGTTCTGCATATTATCATGCAAGTTATGTCAAGTATAAATCATATCCTTCTGCTTTTGTGTCAGGCTGTATGAAAGGCACATCACCCATGGGTGAATTACTCCCCTACAACATGCATGTTATGGTTTGTTCAAAGCTGAATTTGTGCCTGTTCAAACTGTGGGTAATAATCATCCTCAAATAGCTGGAACACATTTATTAAACATTTATTTAGCATTTATAAACTTTTACAGCAACTGGAAGGACGTGTGTACATCACCCCTGAGGACTGGACAAAATGACCATCAGACTTGGCGCAGTCTCACTAGGTTTAACCCTGATATGGGGTGAACCAGAGGAGTGTTCTCTCTCTATGGCTCTTAGGCAATCTAGCTACTCTGTCACGAAACACGCGGTAAAAATGGACCCAAATGCAGGACAGCTAAACAAAACAGGATTTATTAACTTAAACACGAAAACAGGACGAAGACAACAGGAGACAAAGACAACAGGGGATTCCGTGCTGCACAAGGCAACGCGGCTCAACTAAATAGTACAAATAATTATTTAGACATAAGGGACAGGTGTGCAGAGGCGGGGAGGAAAAGACAAGGGCGGGGCAGACACGTGAACAAGGAACATAAACAAAAGGCACATGGCCAAAGTCCGGGCAGAGTCCTGACAGCACCCCCCCCTCGAGGAGCGGCTTCCGACGTGCCAATCCGTCCTGACAGTCCCGACGGGTCCGGGAGGGGGGAGCCAGGCACACGGCGAGGCAGGTGGGGGGAAGCAAGGCACACGGCGAGGCATGTGGGGGGAAGCAAGGCACACGGCGAGGCAGGTTGGGGGAAGCAAGGCACACGGCGGCGCAGCCAGAGTGGCCGAGCGACGTCCACAGCCGAACAGGAAGGCCTCCACGGAAACTGGATGTGAAGCGACGCCCCCCACTGGACAGATGCGGGGCGATGTCACAGGACACAGAAAAAACAAAACAAAACTCGGGCTGGTGACATGGCCCACACACAGGAAGTGAGGCGGCGCCCCCTGCGGAGCAACTGGAAAAATGCGGACCGATGTCACCAAAACCTCGAAGTCCAGGGAAAAAAAAAAAAAACACTCCCAATATCGGCCGGTCCAAGCTGCAGCTGTCCTGCTGGGTCCTGGTCTGGCAGAATCCTTCGGTCACGAAACGCACGGTAAAAATGGACCCAAATGCAGGACAGCTAAACAAAACAGGATTTATTAACTTAAAAAACACAAAACAGGATGAAGACAACAAGGGGACAAAGACAACAGGGGATTCCGTGCTGCACAAGGCAACGCGGCTCAACTAAATAGTACAAATAATTATTTAGACATAAGGGACAGGTGTGCAGAGGCGGGGAGGAAAAGACAAGGGCGGGGCGGAAAAGACAAGGGCGGGGCGGAAAAGACAAGGGCGGGGCAGACACGTGAACAAGGAACATAAACAAAAGGCACATGGCCAAAATCCGGGCAGAGTCCTGACATACAAAGTAAAAACTATTCCCTCATCTGTGAATAATCTGTAAATCTTTTATACAAGTTTAAAACAGCTGCTAACTCTGCTGAAATTTATGAAACAGTCTGATCTTTTTGAGTCAGCAAATCTTAAGACAGACTTAAACGTGCTGCATTGCCATTCACCTGCAGTGGAATCACCACTAAACAAACAGCACCCACATGCTTAAAACTTGAGCTGCTTCCTTTCATGCTTGGGGAAAAGTAAAACGCAATACATCTGCAAGGGAAAAGATACACTGATTTTTGTGTGTAATTTCAAGCAGGATGTCGTATGGATCACTGCGACTGCCCATTTGTTTCTTTTTGATCTCTGTATTTTTGCATGTGAGATCATGCTGTGCTTACCAACAGACACCCAGTCAATCGTCTCTGTTTATGTTAAGGACCAAACTCCTGTGGTAAATTTATTCCCACTATAATATTTATTTCACTGTTTCTATCATTTTCTATCGCTATTTAAAATGAATCTCATAGTTAACTATTCAAAACTAAGCTTTGTTTTTGTTCTAAAACTAAAATTTAAGTTTTAAAAATTGTGCCTTATTTGAAAGGTTTTTAATGAGGAGTTTTAATAATGACCTCATTAGACTAGACAGTACAAAATATATTTGTTTGTTTCTTAGTTACTTTTGTCTATTGCGTTAATTTCATTTCAGTAGCATCACTTGAAAATAAGCAGGAATTTATTACATTTATTAATTTGTTAACTGCAAAAACAAATTGTCTGTATTAGGACTTTCAAAGTTTTTTATTTTCCACTTTAGTGTAACTTTAGTGTTCGTATAAAAATGAGGGAAAAGTAAATGATCGGACAAAATGGCTAAACAACCCAACACACTGGATAATTACTTTTAATACAGGCAGGTATTTGAGCAGACAGGTGTCATTCATTCTGAAGATGAGAATCCAACCCCAGCACTGATGTCAGCCGTGTAAAAAATCTTTCAGACACGTCAAAAACACTGGAAAGGACATTACTTTTTGCTGAGAAGATGCAAATTTCCGACCGGTAATTTTTGCCCATACTAAGTAGGCTTTGGTAAGTTATAGAGTTTGAGATACTTTGACCCCCTTTAAAAGATACCCTCCTTTTAAACATACTGAAGTTACAACCCTGAGGTAATCTTTTTACGATGCTGCAGCGAGTATGCAAGGAACCTACTATGGTGTATGTACACACATTTTAAGCAAAAAAAAAAAATTGCCAACATATGTTGATATCCTTGCATATATTCAACCTCAGCATTGTGGATGCCCGTCACACCACTACAGCTGTGAGACATGCTGACCAATGTTCAGTCACTCTATACCTTCATCAAGGGGTCAACAAAATAGCTGAGCAGAGACATTACAGGCAAATCTATCACACTGTTAGCAACAAGATCAAGCTGCCTTTCAGGACCATACTTAACGTTTAGACCATCGTTGGCACCACATAAAATTCCAGAAAAAAGGTGTGCGAGTCAAAGTGCAGAAAAATAACCTGCTGATAGTCACCGTTTTTACATTCTTAAGATTTTTAATTCTCATACAGTGTGTTGTCCAAAGCACTATAGTCATCTGCTTTACAACATAATACTACTGTAAAAATCCTATCATCTTACACTATCATCACTTTTAGCAGCTTTGGAAGTTCACAGTCAAACTGTGTGATAAGAACAACTACTCCAGACATCAAAGTCCATGAAGAAGACGCACCAAAGCAACAGTGAAGCCTCAGCTCAGGGTTATTATAAGGAAATGTACAAATGTAGGTTAATACAAAATGCAGGTGCAAAGATTTAACATTTGTTTAGCTTTTTTGTTGTGGTCTTAAGATGAGGATTTAAATATCTTCCATGACTCCACAATACCTCAGCAGATGTGCTGTGGTATCTGGAAGCGAAATGTTACCAGAAGATCCTTTACGTCCTGTTGTCAGTTTTGAGGACCGTTGTTTGGACTTGTTTGTCCAAAGCATCCCACAGAAGCTCAATCTGAGTGAAACATGGGGAATTTGGAGACCAAGTCAAAACCTTAAAAAGGGCTTTTAGGTTTGTCAAACCATTCCTGTTTTGTAGTGTTTGGGTGCATTATTCTAAAAGAAGCCACTGAGTGGTAGATAGGGATTAACATGGGCACTATGACCAAGTTGTCTTGCCGTCCCAGTTTTCCTGTTTCCAACACATACACTTTGAAAACTGACTGTCCACTAATATATAGCATAGTGTATTATTACTTTATAATGTAAATGTAAAGTAAATATAAAGTAAAGCTATAAAGTAAATGTAAAGTAAATGTAAAGTAAAGCCATAAAGTAAATGTAAAGTAAAGCTATAAAGTAAATGTAAAGTAAATGTAAAGCTATAAAGTAAATGTAAAGTAAATATAAAGCTGTAAAGTAAATGTAAAGTAAAGCTATAAAGTAAATGTAAAGTAAATGTAAAGCTATAAAGTAAATGTAAAGTAAATGTAAAGCTATAAAGTAAATATAAAGTAAAGCTATAAAGTAAATGTAAAGTAAATGTAAAGTAAATGTAAAGCTATAAAGTAAATGTAAAGTAAATGTAAAGCTATAAAGTAAATGTAAAGTAAAGCTGTAAAGTAAATGTAAAGTAAATGTAAAGCTATAAAGTAAATGTAAAGTAAATGTAAAGCTATAAAGTAAATGTAAAGTAAATGTAAAGCTATAAAGTAAATGTAAAGTAAATGTAAAGCTATAAAGTAAATGTAAAGTAAATGTAAAGCTATAAAGTAAATGTAAAGTAAATGTAAAGCTATAAAGTAAATGTAAAGTAAATGTAAAGTAAATGTAAAGTAAATGTAAAGCTATAAAGTAAATGTAAAGTAAATGTAAAGCTATAAAGTAAATGTAAAGTAAAGCTGTAAAGTAAATGTAAAGTAAATGTAAAGATATAAAGTAAATGTAAAGATATAAAGTAAATGTAAAGTAAATGTAAAGTATAGCTAAAGTAAAGCTATAAAATAAATGTAATCTATAACTAAACTAAATTTCCCAGTTTCTCTGATCACTTGTCTGTTCCTTTGTACAGTGACACCCTGCTGTATTGCATGATGCACCGTGGTCCTAGACGCACGGTATTTCGTCCCATTGCAAATGGATGCATGATTGGATTAAAAAAACCGACTATGACAATTTTTTGAAATAAACCCATTAACAACTATTCTTACTTCTGCGCAAGCGCGGCGACTCGTGGCCTCGCGCACAACCGCTGTCTCATCGCTGTAGCCACGCGCAGCAACAATGGACTCGATCAACTGAAGTTTTCTCCGGAGCTCTTCGTTCTCCTTCTGATGCCTTGAAATCTCCAAGTGTAAAATCGCATAGCCGTCATCCACAAGCTCGCAAATTTCCGCCACTGCTGCCCGAGTCAGGGTTTCCATGATGGTCGCAAGCTGTGTGTGAAATACGCGGTAATTCGCCATCATCGAGTCCCAAAGCGCCGCGTTAGTCTGTGTAAAATAATAAATAACACGATATAGAGAATATTTTATCGTAGTGCCAGAAAACGACCTTTTATATATT
The DNA here is from genome assembly GCF_030014155.1 of Tachysurus vachellii. Lineage (NCBI taxonomy): Eukaryota > Metazoa > Chordata > Actinopteri > Siluriformes > Bagridae > Tachysurus > Tachysurus vachellii. The sequence continues at coordinate 12,100,268 of NC_083460.1, forward strand.
CGGGACTCGAACGTGCTAAACTGCTAATTCGTAGGTTTGTCAATTAAGTCAATTCCGCGTTTACCTCATCTCCGCTTCAAAATAAAAGTACTATCAAAATATAATTTATTTCATATCATTTATTTTAAATCAAAATAAAAGTCTCCGGGCTGCTTTAAATAAAATCGTATGAATTCACTGTATATGTAGTGATATGGTTTGTTCCAGATCACCCCCGGAGTTTCAGTGTAGCTGGTATGTTCCTCGTGTGTGTATGTATGTTTGTATGCATGTATGTATGTATGTATGTTTGTATGCATGTATGTATGTATGTATGTATGTATGTATGTATGTATGGCTGTCCAATCCGGACCCGGACCTACAGCCAAAACAAAAGGCTATGATTTAAAACTTGACGAAGCGCTTCTATTTTAACCGGCGCAGCTTTGACAATCTTTACGGTAAAGGTAGTGGAAACTCACAGACCAATCAAGTCTGTGCATTCCTGAAGTAAACACTGCGACTCAACAGTGAATGACAGATGAGAGAGAAGTTAAAGTTACACATTAAAGAAAGATAGCGATACACGTAGAAAACAAAGGGAGAGAAACAGACGAGTGAGACGGAGAAAGGGAGAGAAACAGACGAGTGAGACGGAGAAAGGGAGAGAAACAGACGAGTGAGACGGAGAAAGGGAGAGAAACAGACGAGTGAGACGGAGAAAGGGAGAGAAACAGACGAGTGAGACGGAGAAAGGGAGAGAAACAGACGAGTGAGACGGAGAAAGGGAGAGAAACAGACGAGTGAGACGGAGAAAGGGAGAGAAACAGACGAGTGAGACGGAGACTGATTTCTGTTCACACTTCACACTAAACCAGTGTCTCATATTAAAAGTGGCAATGTGAAACGCCATTACGAGACAAAACATAAAGGTTTTGAACAAACATATCCACTCAAATCTGAAGACAACTTCCCTGAGACAGCTTTCCCAGGTCTGAGGAAAGTAGCCCTATACATCCTGATCATGTTTGGCTCTACATACAACTGCGAGACAGCTTTCTTTACAATGAACATAATCCAAACTAAATACTGTTCCAGGGTCATTAATGAGCACCTCCACATGTGTATGAGAACGGCCCTGACTCCATTCAAGCCCAGGTTTAACATCCTGCCAAGCCAAGCTAGAGCTCTGTTCTCTCACTCAGATATAAAAGGGAAAGTTAAGCACTTTATTTAAACATACACAATTTTCACATTTTATTTATTTTCTCTTATTTTGAAATGTAGCCTTACTTTTATTTATTTAATGAGAGAATGTTCTACATATCTACAATCATACATATGTTCAGTTCTATGTTACGTGACTGAATATTTTCAAAAGGTTTTTGACTTGTACTTTGTACTGAATTTATTTGATTTGACAGACAGGTATTGATTGCTTGCAGATGTTCATACAACTACTAGGCTACTTAAACATATATATCACACTAACTAGTTAGACATTATGATCTTCCGGACCTTTGTTTCAAGAAATTTTCTCTTACTGGACCTCTTTAAATTTTAGTTGAATACCTGTGGTCTAGATCTTGGGGATTGTACACACTATACATTGCAGGTTTTTAGGCAGAAATGTCCTGCTAAGCATATCTCATGTCAGGTAAATGACAGGCTGTCATTTTGATCATGTGGACTTCTAATGAAACTTATAAATGATTCGTAGGTAAGATGGCAAAAGAAAATAAAAAAGCAGATGATTTTGTGTCTGCTTTTACTGCATCGCCTATATACGTTATTCTAGCAGTGGAAAACTATACAGTGCAACTCAATTTCCAAAACAAATTTCTAAAATATTGTCCAGCTAAAGGGGGCACGGTGACTTAGTGGTTAGCACGTTCGCCTCACACCTCCAGGATCGGGGTTCGATTCCTGCCTCCACCTTGTGTGTGTGGAGTTTGCATGTTCTCCCCGTGCCTCGGGGGTTTCCTCCGGGTACTCCGGTTTCCTCCCCCGGTCCAAAGACATGCATGGTAGGTTGATTGGCATCTCTGGAAAATTGTTACTAGTGTGTGATTGCGTGAGTGAATGAGTGTGTGTGTGTGTGTGTGCCCTGCGATGGGTTGGCACTCCGTCCAGGGTGTATCCTGCCTTGATGCCCGATGACGCCTGAGATAGGCATAGGCTCCCCGTGACCCGAGGTAGTTCGGATAAGTGGTAGAAGATGAATGAATGAATGTCCAGCTAAAGCAATGACACCGTCAATTAGGTGGTCCTTTGTTGGTGTTTGGGATGCATCAGGACACTTTTGCATTCACACAAAAAATGTTATGTGGTCATATACATTGCAGACCAATAAGACTGTAAGTTTTGATGTCTCCGAGTCATACTGGACCCTGTTCACTATTGTACTTAGCACTGTCCACTTGCATTCAGATCACCTTGGACACAAGTTATGGCAGGAAAGAATGAGGTGTTTGGTACCTAATATTTGCCTATATAGAGAGTTAAGGTGTATGAGATCAGATACTCATGTGGGAACACTGGATAGTAATGAGATTGTAATAGACCCTGGATGGGACACCAGTCTATTGGACAATGCCAAAAAAGACTAACAATTTTACACCTAGAGTATGCATATAGGGTCTAAAACTTACCTTGTAGACACCATATTGTACCTTTTGTCTTCTGCTCACAGACCCTGTCTAACCCAACTATGTATTTAAGCCTGTCAGAGCACACAATAGTACAAACGTGCTGACTCTGTATGATGATACTTTTGAAAACCAGACTAAATTACATCATACTTCTTATTGCTGTTTAGAAAAGAACCAACTGTCAGGTAACATATCTCCAAAATCTTGAATAAGCAAATACGTTTGAATAAGTTAGTAACTAGATAGATGTGAGAGAGAGGTAAAGATGTGGTGTGTAAATATGTAAAGGGATGAACTAGCGATGGGTTTCTTAGTTTCTTGGTTAAGATAAGTGATGACTCACTGATAATCACTGATAATTCCAGTACGTTTTACAGCATTCAGTCAAGGACGCATGATTGAGCCACAAAATAAATTCAGTTTAATAACCCATTCACAATATCTGTGTGGCCTAAGTGCCTATTGTAAAAAATATGGAATATCTGCTGGTACAATAAAAATGTGCTACAGAACTCACTTAGTCTCATACCAAGTATTGAGGTATACCTAACAAATGTCTCATAAAATCTGAACATGGTCAGAAAGATTCAGCTCAGTCTGTGGCTCATTTATATACCGTTATGTTATCCGTATTAGTCATTAACATTCCGTACATGCGGGGCTAGCGGCTGTGTCACTAAATATCATTGACCATCGCTTAGCATGTGTACAGCAGGGCTTCAGGTCTGAATCTGAGCACACAGCTATGAATAAGAGTACCTGATGACACAAGAGGAAAGGCACTTAATGATCAATAAGTACCAATTTTTAACAGCTCCCCCACTCCTCTTCTAAGAGGTGTATTTTCACTGCTGTGTCATTACAACTTAAAGCCCAATGGCATAAATTTAACCAGTCCAGAGGATGAGATCATTATGATCCATTTTTTAACTTCTATAAAATGTAAATACTTGTGTAATATTGCTTATATAATGTAATATCTCTGACAAAAATAAATAACAAATTGCATTGCCGACAACTGCATTGAAGGCCAATTACTTACATTTCTGTGCCAAAATACTACTCAAATGAATGTATTTACATTCTATGTTAATATTGATAACAGTGATATAATGTGCCAAGTAAGTGCAGCTGAACCTTTTCTACAGCTATGTCTCAGAGACAACGTCAAAGTTATTATTATTATTATTATTATTATTATTGCTGTTAATAATAATAATAATAATAATAATACAGAGTAAAACACACCTTATAAAATCCATACTACTGGCCTACACAAATAAAATATATAACATAAATATCATAGATAGCACAAATATATAGACTTTTCTATTCCATAGCTTTGTAACTTCATTGTACACTATTTTCAAATGCTCTTATAGGCTTGATGCTTTACTAATTAAAAAAAAAAATTAATATGTTTTTTCAGTGGGAGCTGTTATTGAATCGACATTTGAATTACTAGGATATGGAATAGCAAAGTAAGTGAGTTATTGAACGGTTAGAAGTGACTTCATAAGTTTTTTGGTTATGTTGCTTCTTTAAGAGCACATTAAAATCTTCTGAATCGTAGTCAATATACAAAGACAAGTGATCACAAACATTAGAAAACTTTTGGCCATTAGTGATGTGGATTTTTTTTAACATGCTTGAGTTATTTAAGATCTGAATTTAGTTAATCACGTCTTGCTTATTTGTGTCTGTTTGAACGAGTTAGGCCGTGTGTGTTTCTTCATCACTCGTTTCTTGATGTGATATCCTAAAGGAAAGACCCAAAGGTATGTGAGCATGTATGGAAAGGGTGTTTCACAATTAAAAGCACTAATATATAGTTATATATGTGTAGTATTCATATTGAACTTTAAATCAAACGAAAACCTATGTCTATAAATGGTTATATATGTATATAAAGGGAGTTTAAAATCAACTCACTTCAGTCTTGGTCCAAACTGTGTGTGCTGTTCTAGGCTTAGAGCCACCTGCCACAAATGCACACATATATTAAAATATTCATGCATCTCCGTATGACAAACAACAAAAAAAAGAAAGAAAGAAAAACAACTTTTTATTTAGCAAATTCCACAATTAAATCTGTTGATCTGCTGGTTATACTAATATTTTTATATGAAACCTACAAACATTCAACCACTCCTTCTTAAGATACTGCACTAAAGAGAATCTCTGACTGACACCCAATTGCATCTATGTATTTGTGATGTATACAGTCCTGTACAGAGTTTTGTATACAGCCACCTTTGGGTGTTCCTGCGAATAATACTTTATTAAATTTATTCCAAGTCAAATCAAGCATAACGTGTGTACATTTGCTATACTGGTTATGTGTAACTCACATTTAGATGATATCAGGAAAAGGAAAGCCACTGCCACAGCAATTCCTCCACACACATATCTGTCAGGATGTTAAGTACTTGCATTGTTACTCAGAAAGACTTCTACTGGACTTCTAATTTGTTGTCATGTAGTTGCTCATTTTCTTAATTATATATGCCTTATTTTTTAAAGCTTACCTGGAAAATATGTTTGCACAGACACAAAGTGTGAAGAGGAGGACAATGAAGGTTTTCCTAAACCCTGCATCTACAAGTAAATTGAAAATGATCTATATTACAGCAAAATCGTTTACGAACAACCTCAATATCAATAAGGGTATGAGATATCTAAGCACATACAGGCTAGTAGGAACTGTACAGTAAATAATTATTTACTGTAGTCCATTGGTTAGTTTTATAGATTATGAGTGCAAACTGCATACATTTGTGGGACCTTGCACACAATTTCGAAAAGCATTCAGAATGATGCCAAAAAATAACCTTGTGCAAGATTTCCCTTTTTGATGTATTAAATTAAATTTGATCTAATTAAATTATATGATGAGCAGAAACATATGAGCAGAAATACATTTTGTCTAGGCAAGATTTTTTTTTAAGATCAAATGAATCTTAAGATACCTAAAAGGACAGGACACCTATATCAGAATTTACCCTTGAAATTAAGTACGCAATTTATTGCAAATAGTTGTTTTTAACACAGCATTTTCCTCTCACCTGAGGGTGGATTTGTGGGTGTGCAATAACATTTACATCGTGGTGGAACATCAATCAGACTATTCAGTGACTGAGCAGGCAAAACAGGAGCAACGCAGTCTTGAGAGAGAGAATCCACCTCTGGTAAAAATATTTCTTTGTCTTTAATATGCACACTTTCTGTGGGATCTGCAACAGACACAAACAGGTCCAGAATATACACATACAGTACACACACATTGGTCTAAAAACTTTTCACAATTAGCAGAGCCCTCACCATATGTGAAACTGACAGAGGTGTCTTCATCAGTGCTGCCGCTAACATCCAAACATGATGACCGTTCAGTAGAGGACAATTTACCCTCTCTGCTAAAAATACTTCCACTGAGTAATGACTGACTGATGTCATTCAAGAGTGTGGCAAAAGACCTTCTGTTTTTGCGTCTTCGACGGAAAATTCTAAAAATCACACAGACACACAATACACTGTATGTAAACACTGTAATAATGCTCAATAAAAAGGATAATTGCACAAGTCAAATGAGGAACTGAAAATGAGGGAAACAGACTTGTTGAGTTACTAAATAGTTTCTGCTGGAGCAATGAGCTAGAAAAAGAACACGGTTGATATTTCACACATTAAATGGACTCTTTTCCTTTACTAAGTAAATTCTGCATGTTGAATGTTTGACATATCATTCCTGAATTACAGTTTTTTATATTCTCCTGTTTTGTATAAAATTACCTGTCACTAAAAAATGACAGCATATAGCTTTAGTGTATACAGACATTGATTTATTAAAGCTATATGCTGTCATTGATTGCAGTCAAGGATTGACAACAGCAGCCAGACCATAAAACTCCCAACAAGCAGTTTTTTGGATACAATCCATGTTAGTACCCAGAAATCCCTTTTAGACAGCTTGTGGTGGTACAATTTGTCCTCTTTATCTTTGATATGTCTCCCTTTATATTGTGTGAATTGGAATATTTTATGCACTGCTCTTACTTATGGAATGTGAAATAAGTGAAGATTGGCCACGAGGTGTCAAATATATATCCATAAAACCTCAAACACTATATTGGCCAGTGTTTCAGTTTCATTTGTCCAACACCGGTATATTAATGTGGCAGGAGGCATGGTCAGGTGTCATCTCCCGACAAATTACAGGTAGTTTGAACTGGCAGGTAATGCATAATAAAACTCACCCACGTCTTATAACCGTAGTTACTTATTTGTGTCTGTTTGTGCTTTCTTTTTCTATTTTCGACGTAATCAGGCTTTGCTATTAAGAAATACGGCTGTACAAACTAGTGTATCTTTCAATTTGGGCAGTGTTATTTCAGTAATTAAGACACTGGTGTACTGAATGGAGGATCATGAGTTCAAATCTCAAACACAGCTAAGTTGCACTTGCTGAGTACATAAGCAAGGCCCTCAACTGCTCATTTGTATAAATGCAATGATCTTTCATGTCTGTAATTTGCTCTGGATAAGGGTGCCTACCTACATGCCATATATCTAAACTTTATTCTGAAAAACTTTGTACTACTGATAATTATGAGATGTGTCCTATAAAATAAAAATAAAAAAAAAGTGTAAGGTTGACAGTCTTCTCTTACTTTCCTTATTTCATTTTCTTTTGTCTGTGCTTTCACTCACACTCACACACAGTTTTTAATTGTACTGACCGAGCAAGATTTTCTTTGTAGGAAATGTTGGTCTGTGTTGGAGTGAGGGTCATGTTACCCTGGTCATCGGTAACAACACTGTCTTCTGTTAGTACATAGTAGCCATTTGCAAGTAGGCGTGGACTTCGACGGCAAACATGCACTAAGCCTGTTTCTGGGTTGGTGGAGAAGCACTCATAAGAAACATCAGAGAGGAAAGATGCATCAAAACTGAGGAAGGGAAAAGAAGAGCACAAAAGCTTAAACATAGACATGCAGATATGCTCATAATATGTTCAGTCACTAAAGAGAACCTCTAAAGTTGCCATGTTGTGTGCTGGGTATTGTAGTTGGATGCTGTTAATGACTTTAAAATAACAGAGATCACTGCCATTTGTGTTGTGTTTAATAAGCATTATGAATACCTGTGATATTTCAGGTTTTTCTGTTCAATGCAGGTACAAATTGGTGTAAAATTTTGTTTATATTTTTACAAATATAACTTATTTGATAATGAATACATGAATGTGTGGTACAGATGTTCCTAATAAAGTGACTGGTGAGTGTATACATAATTAGTATTACACAGCATCTGGTCCGTACCTGTAGGATGGCTGATGTCTCAGTGTATTCCTGGTTTTTATAGGACAACCTACAAGAGGTAAAGACATATAGCAACATTAATACTGTATAGAAAATGTGTCTTCTGTGTATGTAAGAAAGAAAGAGAGAGAGAGAGAGAGAGAAAGAAAGAGAGAGAGTACTAACTTGTTATAGTTCCCGTGAAGAATTTATCCATGGTGCTACTGCTGCACAGCCTACAGTACAAAACACATACCCACAGGCAAGTTTTATCTAATCTTCACATGAAGCCCTAATCACATTCTACACACACACATACATACAAACACACACACAACATTCCTAAGGGCACAGGGAGAAATGCATTAAAAAGCTACTAGTTCCTGATATTTTGTCATACTTACTTCTGCTAAAAATCTAATGCATTTTTCCTAAATACGGAATCACTGATGAAATACTGTTAGCCAGGTCATCATCTGAATGAGCACAAGTCACAACAGCCATATTTCAAAATCTAATGGAAAGCCTTTTAGGCATAGAAAAAAGAGATAAACTCCACAATGATGCCCACTGTTTTGGAGGTACAATCATATATGGGTGTGAACTATTAGTGACTTCTAGCTGCACTTCTGTTTTCTGGTCTACATAATATAAAATGAACTATATTCTATCTAATTTCTCATGTGACTGAAGCATGATAAGGTGGAAAAATACTTCACATGTCCAGGGAGTGAGTGAATGAATCACATGAAGTGTTTTGCATCTAAAAATAAATGTAGAAAGAAGACAGCCTGAAAGAAAGAGAGAAAGGGGGGCTTATTTGGGGGGCTTTGAGCAAAAGCACAAAGAAGCAGGAAAAGGGAGGAGCTAAAGAAGGCTGACAACACAGGAGATGATGCTGGCAAAGTGGGAAGTGCAATACCACTTCCTGTTATTTCTGCATTCAGAAGCTCATTGGTTTCATGGGTTTTATTCAAATTTGTTCAACCAGTGTGGTTTCGAAATTCAGCTCAAACCCAGATAAAATGGGAGGGATGCGCCAGGTATGGCATCGTGCGTAAAATGTGCCAAATCAAAGGGCGCATCAAAATCTGTCATGCTTATTATTAGCGCAGTAGTATGATAAGCTACAAACAACCAATTACAATCTGATGGGGAAAATTAAGTGTCTGCATTTAAAATCTCAAAACAGCCTTTTTTTTTTTTTTAAATCTAGCATTAAAGGCACGAACAATAGACAGAAACACAGACTAACCAGCAAAATGTTGTGGAGTAAAGATTACATAAAAACATACAGGCTACATACTAATACTGTATATTCTAGTTTGTTTTAGTATTATAAACTTACTAATGTCTAAACCCAAACTTTGCAACAGTATTACGCGCAAAACACACACACACACACTTTAGCTGATTTATAAGAGTTATATAGAGTCTCTGTACTACAGCAAAACATTCCTACATGACATGCTCATAACATGACACAACACAACAATAATAGCCAGGCTTACCAGCTCTCCTGTGCGCAAAGGAAAAACAGTCGCAACGTGAAATTAAGCGTGGAGCTCTGAGATCCCACCTCCAAATGACTAGATCAAATACAGGACACTTTCCTCTCAAATTCCTCCAATAGATCCAGTTCTGTTTGTAAGATCCTTGCTTGTGTAAATGGTCTGGCTTTATCATGACGCACTCAGACCAGAACAGACCCTTGGTTGTCCACTTACAGACCCAGCAAAGTGTTTCATCACAGTCGAACCCTGCTGAGAACCTGGGGGCGGGGTCACAGATATAGAAATATAGAAATCCCTATATTTCTCTATATATCCCTATCATCTGACACATCGCAGTGCTAGAAATATGTTTAGAAAAAATAATTTTCACCTCTATTTTCATTTTATTTCCCGCCTCTGCTCTCTGGTCTGATTACCGAACCAACAATGTGATTTGACAATATGAACTTGCAAACTAAAGACGAGTGGTCAGAGTAGTATACGTTTATTCTACTTCAATTTAGAAATGTGTAGAAACTTTTCAGAGTGCATGACGTCATAAGTCAAACGTCATAAGTGAGAAACAATATATTATATATACAATATATTATATAAACAACGCATGAATTAATCATTAATAATAATATCTAAAGTATTAAATATATAATAATAATAACAATAATGATAATAATAATAATAATAATAATAATAATAATAATAATAATAATAACAATAATATATAATAATAGTAATAATAATAATAATAATAATAATAATAATAATAATAATAATAATAATGATAATAATATAATTAATTATTAATCGGTATAAAATATTTTGATGAATTTGAAAAAGATTTTATACAGTATGTTGTGATTCTGTTTTCACTCCAAATAAACAACGTTTTAAACATTATTGTTGATCAATCATTATTTTCGTTTTAAACAAAAAAGCACGAGGATTATGTCACGTTATGTCTGTAGGATGCAGGTGCAGAATTGTGAAAAAGGAACAACGGATTGGTTGCACAACACTGCAGTGACATTATAAACACAAGCAGACAAGACATGGTAGAAAACACAGGAATTAGAAAAGGCTATGAAAGACAAAACAGCACGTACAGTAATAGCCTCTGCAGAAGCTAGACAAACATGTTGAAACGAAATGAGCTTAAATAAGATAACTAAAGACAAAACAGGTGTGAATGCTAATGGAGAGAAACAGGTGTGAATGCTAATGGAGAGAAACAGGTGTGAACGCTAATAGGGGAAATGGCAAACATATGTACAGGTTTGTCCTCTGGTGGTTTGGCTGGGAAAAGTCATAGATATCCGTGACAAAAGATCATGATAGGAAATTTACCAAACTTTACCTTAATATGCTTAGAGAAGTCACTATTTTTATCTACAAACTGAAAATGATCAGTCAAGTAAGACCTGAGCCAGGAGAGAGCTGCTCATTTAACTCCAACATTTTCCAGACTATGAAATAGAAGAGCAATGATTAATGGTGTCAAAAGCTGTGTTAAGGTCAAGCAATACCAGCAAGGATGGACAGCCCTGATCAATGATCAATGGTCAGTAAGTCATTCACTATTTTAATAAGTACTGTGCTATAATGAGGTCTGAATCCTGACTGATACATTTAATTAATGATATTCCCATGTATATATGAGCTGCTGTGCTACAGCATTTCTTCGAATCTTGGAGATAAAGAGGAAGTTTTTCATTAGCCATCCTCAGCAACAGTAAGTGACCTCCAAGTGATGAGACTCCAAGTAGAAGTTGCAGGAATTCTGCACTGCTGACAAGGGTTGAGGTCAGGTTTTTTAAATTAGGGTTGTTATGTATAACCGATGTTTAAAATATAATATTTAGGTACATAGCCAGCAGTAAGAGAAGAATTAATTATTCCTCCAGTGTCATATTTCTTAGAAATACTGTAAAAAGTACAAAATAAATACACCTTTCACAATATAGATCATATAGTGATGTGAACTTCAAAGCATCTCTTTTCCTCTGACTTAGTAGGATCCAGAAGGATGAGATTTTTCATTGTTGCAGCGGTATGTTGAAAACATGCATAATCTTAGTAATAAATATATTCCTGTACATATAATTGACTCTGCACTTGCTCACTTTGGTCCTTATTCTACATATGAGGAAGCAGCATCCTCATCGGATTTATAACCAATAAAAACAGACAAAAACAAAAAGATTTTGAGGTAATGACTTCAGTTATTAGTTTTTTGTTAACCTTGCATCCTTCAGCATTAAATTAATCAAGTTAACAGTAAACAAGTTTTAAGTGCCAGTGTGGCTGTTGTTAACTCTGAGCTAAACACGTTCATGGCTGCCACAATTTTAATTAGTGGTAACAATATTTTTAGTCATATATTTTACTTATAAGATACATATTTCATTAGAAACATCAGCATCTTCTCTTTCCCACCCTCAGATTCCACAGCTTCTGATCGGATCTCAGCATGTCTGGCAGAAATATCATCATGGATGACTGCTCATCAGTTAAGCTCAATCCTAACAAAACTAAACTGCTGTTCATCCCAGGTGATTCATACCCAGGTCATGATCTTGCTATATCCCTGCACAACGATCTGATCTCCCCTTCAGCCACAGCTCGCAACCTTGGGGTAACCATGGACAATCAACTGTCCTGTCCGGTTTCTTCTCTACAACATTAGAAGGATTCGACCATTTTTGTCCACACAGGTTGCTCAGGTACTTGTTCAGTCTCTTGTCATTTCTAGACTGGATTACTGCAATGCACTGCTGGCAGGTCTACCTATGAACGCAATCCGTCCTCTGCAAATGATCCAAAATGCAGCTGCCCGCCTTGTTTTCAACCTGCCAAAGTTCTCGCATACCACCCCACTGCTGCAATCCCTTCACTGGCTTCCGGTAGCTGCAGGCATCAGATTCAAAACACTGATGCTGGCCTACAAAGCCAAAAATGGACCAGCTCCCTCTTACCTCAAAGCCCTCATCACTCCTCGCACTGCACCCTGCACCCTCCGATCTACCAGCACTGCTCGACTGGTTCCACCATCTCTCAGGGTAAGAGGCAAGTATACTACAAGACTCTTCTCTGTTCTGGCACCAAGATGGTGGAATGAACTTCCCCTAGAGGTCCAGACAGCTGAGTCACTGGATGTTTTCAAGCGGCGGTTGAAGACCTACTTATTCAGGAAACACTTCAACTAGAACTTCTTTAATTATCTTTTGCATTTAAAAAAAACAAAAAAAACACAACCTTTGACACTTTTTCATTGTAACTTTGAACAAATGTTTTAAACTCATGGTATCTTAAGTATGTAACTTAGTGAGCCAGCATTAATCTAGTCAATGTTAGAGATTTAAGAACTTATGTACGTCGCTCTGGATAAGGGCGTCTGCCAAATGCTGTAAATGTAAATGTAAGCATGGTTATAATCATAAAGGTCAGGTCCCCATGAAATGAAACTTAAAATACGCAGATTTGATTAGAAATAGTCAGCATAATTATAATCCTAGGATCATCATGAAAATGAATTTCTTAGTATTACTTTGTACCATGTGTACATTTACCACACCCTACTGTCATATGTATGTAAATAAACTGATTTAAGTGTTATCAGTTAAAATAGTTTCTTTTTATTAATTTCCAAAAGAGACACACGCGCACACACACACACACACACACATAGTATACATACATATATACACGTATATATGTATACCGTGCGAGTTTGAGAATGTGTGTGTGGTTATGAGTAGGTGTGTGTAGTAGTCTCTGTGATGTGTGTGGCATGCATGTCTCTGGTCATGTTGCTCTTTTCCTTGAGTTTGGCCTGCAACAGCGTGTGTTCCATCACCCCCATACGCACATCCATCTCCTGGATCTCCTGCTTTAACTTTGTCAGACTCTGCCGGATCTTTACTACTGGAACTGTAAAACAAACATTCATTTATACCCAGGAGAGTAACAAATGCTTGCAGGAAAATGTACAATAATAGGATATACGTGTGTTGTTTCACCTCCGTCTGACATGCTGCTGCCCTTCTCATCCATCTCCTGTTTTACTTTCTCAAGCTCCTCACTGATCTGTACATAATATTACAAAAATATCATTAGATGCTATAAAAACTTGAAACATGAACGCTGGTGTTTATGACTGTCTGGTATGTTGAATCTGTTTTTGTGAATATATATAATGTTATATCACAGGTTCCTAACTCTGCCCTGGCATATTGTAGTGCTTTCTCTGTTTTTATACATCTGATTAATCGTATCAGCTAAAGCTGCCCTTACTGAATTTAAGTAGTTGGTGACAGAGCAGGGAAACGCTAAAATGTTCAGGATCATTTTAAATACACAGACTTTAAAAAGTTTCTCTGTGAGGGGAGAGGATCAGTAGAGGTTATATACCTCTGCTATAGTTCTGGTTCTTTCAGTCACTCCTCCACTGGCCTGCTGATACAGCTCCTTCGCCTACACACATACACACAAAACACAAGATGGTAAGTATTCAAATAAAAGCTGCTGTTTGCAAGATTTGACAAGTGGTAAAAAAAAAATGCTTTTGCCCCTTGTGGGAGAACATTTGGTAACAAACTGGGTGCTGCTTTCAAAGATGTACTGATATTATTTGACTGGTTCTTGTGCTTATGTAGTGCTTATTTCTGATTAACAACCAGTGTTTTTACCCCACAAATATGAGATAAAAATGAAAAAAGATGTATATAGTATACACTGATCAGCCATAACATGAAAACCACTGACAGGTGAAATGAATACTATTGATTATTTTATTACAATGGCATCTGTGAAGAAGTGGGATATATTAGGTATATAAGTGAACAGGTACCTAAGATATTTTTCAAAACTACATTTTCAAAACTAATGTGTTGAAAGCAGGAAAAATGTGCAAGGATCTGAGCAACAAATTGTGATGGGTAGACATCAGAGCATCTTTAAAATGAAGGGTCTTGTCGAGTTTTCCTATTATGCTGTGTTCCCCCAAAAAAATGGACCACAAAAAATCAACCAGCTCTGATGCACATGTGCTCATCGTAGGTGCTTATAGCAGTGGGCATGGGTCAGCATGGGTACACAGCTCAGTCTGCAGCTATAAAAGCCCATATGCAGAAAACTTATGGCTTCTGTCAAGCAAACATTGACACCTCTATATCTTAACCAGCCCTAACGTTTTCAGCTATTTGTAGTAAAGTAGCTTGTCAGTGGGAATGAAACAGACAGCCTAGCCTTCGCTCCTCACAATGAGCAGTGGGCACCTAGCACCTATCTCTCATAGGCTATGCTTCTTGGGGCCACTTTTGTTAGGTATTAATCACTGCATACTGGGAACACCCCACAGAACCTGTCATTTTGGAAATGTTCTGACCCAGTCGTCTAGCCTCTACAGTTTGGCCCGGTCAGATTCTTATGATTTTCCTGCCCCCTGCAGATCATAACATAACTTTGAGAACTCACTGTACAAATAGAACACATCACAAAAGGCTAGTTGCTAATATCTGATTTTCTTACATTTGAAACCATTTAACTAGACGTAGAAGCAGTATTTGGTATCCAAAATGGGGTTGTAAAAACAACTTAGTATTGAAGTCTCTCTGAGAATCTGAGAACTGAATCTTCCTCTGAGAATCTGAACAATGCCCCATACATTTTGTGCAAATGCTGCATTTTCAGCCATTTTGAAGGAAACATAATTCAGTGAACCTCAGTGAGATACAGCCTTGCTATATGCTAGACTTATCTATTCCCAGAAATATTTACAGCAGTGCAGCTTTGTAAGATCATTAAATTTGAAACCATCCAAAAATAAAAAAGCATTATATTCTGTGCATGATATAAAAAAAAAACAACAATAGTCAGACCACTGCAATATTTTAATTTTTGAAGCAAGACTTTGTCCCCATCAAGTTTACCTTGCTTAGAATTTTACCTCACAAAATTTCGACTGTGCATTCCTGTATTCTGTGATGAGGTGTTCAAGTTGTGTGTTGATATACTTTTCTCTGCTGCTCACTTTCTCTTGAGTCTTACCGATCTCCTCCAGCAGTTTATCTAGATATGTCTGAAACATACATATTCACTGAGCCCCAAAAGCAAACTATAGAAAAATATACAAATATACACTGAGCCCAATGTAAATATGCGTAACATACCTTGGCATCTTTCAAAGAGCTTTTGATGCCATCCTGGTGTTGATGCATTTGGCTCACATGGCTCCGCCATTCCTGAATTATTATCAAAAACATAATTACTCAACACCAAACTCTAATTAAACAAATCTACAAACCATGTGTAAGTGGTTAGGATTAATGAAGTTATCACAAGGATTTATTTTTACTCTTTGCCACATAAGTATTGATTTGTGGACATAAAAGCTCAATATCTATACCTTAATATCTGTGCGGACCGATACTTTGAGCTGGGGCAGAACCCTCTCTACCTCCAGATTCCACTCTGCAGAATCTGTCTCTGACTCCAGGATCATCTCTGGTCTCTGCCCTCTCACCTCCTTTACACATACACATATTCACTTGCAAACATATTTTCACAAACATTTATTTGTAATTAAAAACTAAAACGTCATATTAATATATCAGACATCAAGCTTATTGTTGTGCATCCCATTTCCACCGATCACAGTTGAGATGATTAACCTATATTCAGTTCTGATAGGACTTCTAAATGACCTACTAACTAGTGTTGCATGACCTTATTCCAGCTTTTGCCAGTATTGAATATCTTGGTCCACTTGATTGGCAAGCAAATTTTGGTGTAGAGAGAACAGCCCTCTATGACCGCTCTGCAGCTCTTGTTTGATTGGTGGTTATTAGTTTGTAGACGTGAATGGTGACTGCTCTATGCAAACAAAGTAAAGTTTGTTGTTCCACAAGGTTCTGTTTTAGGCCCACTGCTTTTGTCCTTATGTATATATAAAATCTAACTCTGGGTCAAATTAAAGGCAGATGAGAGGCACCAGCTTAATAAATTTGAGGAATGTGTAAAAATATTAAACAGCAGATGCTTATTAACTTTCTCTTATGTAACTCTGACAAGAAACAAATACTTGCACTAGAACCACTTGCCACCAGATTTAAGTGTTCTGATTACAGAGTAACTCAGGATGGCATTTGTTTCAGCATGTGCAGCAGTAAAAATCCTTTCTTGATGTTCCAGTAGGAGCATAAACAAGTTCCAGTTTTATGATCCCCCATGCCTACTCTAATCAAAAGGTGTGTGCTATTTGTTCATAACTCAAGTAGTGAAGGCTGCAGCAGAGCTTTCTCTTACAAATTATTATTTAAGGGGTATGTATAGCTCAAACAGATCAAAATACAGATATCTTCGAATAAACTATTGAGCACTCAGGACAATATGATAATGACCTAATACGACAGCTAGGTCAAGGCAGGGGTGGCTTCAGAACAAATCTGGTTAGTGGTACAGCCAGATCAAGGTCTTGAACCTGAGCAGTACACAATGCTTCCTATCCAACCTGTCAGGAAATCATTTAGTCAAGAAATAATGTCATATAGTGACATAGCTAATTCCAGGTATGCCACTATATGACAGATAAACAAATGTGTCCCTTAAACAAGCTTAACGTCTGATTTATTTGACAATTAACTGTCAGAACATGTTTTGAGAGTGAGAGTCCTGGGTCCAGGTCTCCTAATTCAGACAGTGAAATCACAGCTGCTAGTTCTTAAACTTACATTCTGGCTAGTTCTGGACTTCAGTTCCTCCAGATCAACAACATCTTCATACTCAGCAACCTCCTCCTACAAACAGAAAGGATTTAATGCAGTATTGTATATGTGGAGTTCAGCTGTCATCCCTTAATATATTGGAACTTAAATTAAATTGAATTTGTATTAAATTGGCTGAATTGTGTAGGAAATGCTGCAAAAGTCAGAGCGAGTGGAGGACAATGGATATAAACATTACAATTTCATAAGAAACCTATACTACCCCAACCAAGCAGACTACTTGACCAGAGATCCTGGTCTTAGTAATTCAATGCCAAAATTTGGATTCTAGGCTGTGTGCAAATTTCAGGTTATAGGAAGTGTCACCAAGCCTTTTCCACCCACTTCTCATACTAACATGGGTTCTGCTTCTGCCACAAAGACCATCAAAAAGGTGATCTGAATCACCTGTAGCCTGAACTGGTGGTGTCTCTTCATTGACAGCTCATCCAGGAACCTCCATAACAGATACCCATCTCTTCCTTAGGCTCACACAGTAGCAGTAGCTACATTGCTGGATGCCTTATCTTATGAATAAGATAAGATTATGCTGGAAGAACATCTGAGACTTTGAAATGTGGCATTTCTGATGGTTATGCAGGTACTGTGGCAGCAAGGTGCACTGCCCAAGGCAGGAAAAGCTTAAAGGGGGCATGGTACTACATTCTGTCTAGATTCCATGTCTTTAGAACCTACAGTCTGGTCTGAATGATCAATTTCATTGAAGAAAAAAATCCAAACCAAACAAAAACAATAACATCTCATTGCAGTGAAACCCATCAAAACAGCACTATACTGTAAATGTTTATTACAGTAGTAGGCATGTACACACACACACACACACACACACACACACACAGATATGCTGTAAATTCTTACACCATTCACATTATTTGCAATATTTGCACTTAAATGATTAAATGATCAAATTAAGTTGAGATATACAGTATTTAATGTCAAAAAACAATCACTTTGCCTATGTGCACAGATTTATAGACCTGACTGTATGTGTAACATTGTGTGAGTGAGTCGACTCACAGTCAACTCCTCCACTTTGCTCAGTGTGAGCTCAGCATCATCCTCCATCACAGACTCCTCCTCCAACACCTCTGTGGGGTAGAGAGGCCTGAGAAAAAGAAGGAATTATTAAGAGCTCTTCTTTAACATTCTTGTATCTCACTCAGGAGTGCTTTACCTCTGCCAAACAAACTGTCTACACTTCAGGGCTTCCTCTGCCAGGCGGTCCAAGACGTAGCACACGTGTTCCCCAGAACCAGACTTCAGCTTTGATGGAGGAAATTCAACCAGCCCACCCTACATCAACCACACAAACGATCAAGTCATAAAGAGAGTACACTCTCTAGGAATGTTCTTTATTCACACTTTCTCACACATGGAGTCGCAAATGCTCACAATAATGTATTGTTTTATGGTAGTAACTGACCAGCGCCCTAAGGTGCGTAAGGATGTTTGAGACAATCCCGTTGGGGTCGTCATATTCATGTGGTGTTTCAAATGACCGGCCACACAGTGTTATGAGCCAAGCTGCGATGACGCTGAACATGTAGAATTGTTCACCAGGGTTACTCGGTGTGTACGAACTTGATACAAAATAATGCCTGGAAGAGAGAAAAAGGGGAGCAAAATAAGAAGGAATGAGATAGAAGTGGTCAGATTTTAGTACATTTTGTTTAATGTGCCCAGTCACTCATGCATGCAATGAAATCTGAAAATGTACATTTACCATGTCAACATAAAGACAAAGGGAGTTTAAAATGAAATAGCTGTATATCGTGTTTAGCTGCTGGTGAGCAAGACAACGGGAAGAGGAGGGTAAGCCCCCTGCTGTGCAAACAATTTACACCTCTCCATATTAATATAAGTACAGAGATAGAATGGATAGCACCACAACTTTGGGACTGCATTACATCCTGCAACACCTGGATAAATCAGGGACTTATGTGAGGATCCTGTTTGTAGACTTCAGCTCGTCCTTTAACACCATCATTCCAACACTGCTGCAGACCAAAGTAACCCAGCGCTCTGTTCCTAGCTCTATCTGTCAGTGGATCACCAGCTTTTTGACAGCTAGTGAGACTGGAGAAATTCATGTCAAACAGCTGCTCAACCAACACTGGCGCCCCTCAAAGTTGTGTTCTCTCCCCACTGCTTTTCTCCCTGTACACTAAAGACTGCACCTCTAATGAACCCTCTGTCAAGCTTCTGAAGATTCTGAATGACACTACAATCATCGGCCTCTTCAAGGACAGAGACAAGTCTGCCTACAGACAGGAGGTTAAAGAGCTGTTTGTCTGGTGCAGTAACAACAACTTGGAGCTCAATACACCCAAAACAGTGATGATGGACTTCAGGAGAAACCCCCCTGCACTCCTCCCGCTCACCATCATGGACAGCACTGTGGCTGCAGTGAAGGCTTTCAAGTTCCTGGGCTTTACCATCTCCCAGGACCTGAAGTGGGACACTCACATCAACACCACTTTGGCCCAACAAAGGATGTACTTCCTTAACCAGTTTAGGAAGTTTAACCTGCCACAGGAGCTGCTGAAACAGTTCTACTCAGCCGTCATCGAGTCTGTTCTGTACACATCAATAACTGTATGTTTAGACTCAGCTACAAAATCAGACATCAGAAGACTAGAGAACGGTTCGGACTGCTGAAAGGCTTATCGGTGCTCCCTTACCCACCCTTAAAGAACTGTATATATCCATAGTGAGGAAAAGGGCTCAGAAAATCACTCTGAATCCCTCAGATCCAAGTCATCTGCTTTTTAAACTCTTATCATCTGGCTGCCACTACAGAGCCCCAAATACCAGCACAACAAGGCACAAGAACAGTTTCTTCCCCCAGACAATCCACCTCATGAACAGTTAAATGTTCCCCAATTACGCAATAACAAAGTGCAATAACCTGACATTTATTTGTTACCACCTCCATCCTACTACATCCCTGCAACTCATTCTATTCTGTTATCATCTATAGCACAACTGTACATACAATTTTTATTATTATTCAATTTATTTACCTATTTGTATTTACATGTGTATTTATTTCTTATTTTTGTTCTCTGTGTGTTGTCTCTGTGTACTGAAGCGTATCACACTAAAACAAATTCCTTGTATTTCTCAAGCAAACTTGACCATAAAGATTTTGATTCTGAAAGACAAGCTTGGCGTTATTATATTATATTATATTATTCATTCATTCATCTTCTACCACTTATCAGAACTACCTCGGGTCACGGGGAGCCTGTGCCTATCTCAGGCGTCATCGGGCATCAAGGCAGGATACACCCTGGACGGAGTGCCAACCCATCGCAGGGCACACACACACACACACACTCATTCACACACTAGGGACAATTTTCCAGAGATGCCAATCAACCTACCATGCATGTCTTTGGACCGGGGAGGAAACCGGAGTACCCGGAGGAAACCCCCGAGGCACGGGGAGGACATGCAAACTCCACACACACAAGGTGGAGGCGGGAATCGAACCCCGACCCTGGAGGTGTGAGGCGAACGTGCTAACCACTAAGCCACCGGTGCCCCCTATATTATATTATATTATATTATATTATATTATATTATATTATATTATATTTACAGGTTTTTACTCTTATATTTACTAGTTACCGAAGAGGTCTTTACCTGGAGAGAGGTTTCATATTGTGCTTTACAAGGACATGTTCCTCATAATCCAGCAGTTTTAGTTTATCTAACAAATCCTCCATAGTGAGAAACATCTGGTGCTGTAACCCAGGACTTCGTTCATCTTCGTCTTCTCTACGATTCTCATCTGCCATGTTTTTCTTGCCACACAAGACGGTTTACTTTTGTTGTGCGACGGGTTTTGCAATTGTTTTTTTTAATACTGACAGCCAGCTGAAGTTTGTGGAATTAGTTCGCGAGCATTAACAGTATAATTCTGCTAGCTGGCTGCTAGCTTCTCTCAATGCTGGACACAAACGGCTTGTTGTGGATACCGTTGCTAGGCTGCTACACAACGTCATCAACAAACAGAGGAGATATTTTAGTTTGCTTCCGGGTAAAAAAAAATAAAATAAATCTTCCGGGTGAAATATACTTTTATAGTATATATATTTTGGGGTCTAAATAAAAGTTACATCTTATATAAATGTAGTCACTATATGAGCGAATGAAATAGCAATTATTATTATTATTATTATTTTTTTTTTTTTTTTTTTTTTTACAATAAAATGAAAATCACAAATCTGTACGAAATCATTTGAACTTAAAATATAAAAACATCACAACTATATTTACTAAAGGAAAATGTAAGTATGAATCTTATGGAAATCACACATTTGGAAAAACAGACATATAATAGTTTAGTTAAGATAATCATTTGAGTTCATGTGGATATAAACACATTAAACCTTCAGTGATGATGCTGAAATTTATACTTATGATAAAATGAAGGAATAGTAAAAAAAACAAAAACAAAAAAAAAAAACACGTGTAACTAATTGATTAAACCGGGTACTGATTTTATGATATTTCTGGTTATTATTATTTTAGCTATTTGCATCATTATCACAAAGTAAATGGCGCTCCGTCCCTGTAGGGGGCGATAAATGGCGTCGGGCTGATTTAGGAAACACGTCCACGAAGAACCAAATGTATCGTTTGGACTGATATAGAGAGCTGTTTGTTAAAGGTATAAACATTTAACTCTTTATTTTATTCTATAAATAAAGGCCTGCGTTGTAATTACTCCACACGGAGCTTGTGAAGTTGGAGGTTTAATGAAAGTTTTCTCTGTTTTCTAGTGTTAATGTGTAACTAAATAATGTGTAGCATCAGGCGCTAGTTAGGAAAAGACAGAGTGGTGAGTTTGTGTTCCTTTACTTCAACACTGTCTGTTACTGTGATGGACTGAAAGAAGAGAGAGAGAGAGGGAGGAAAGAGAGAGTGAAAGAGAGAGAGTGAGAGGGAAAGAGAGAGAGACAGAGAGAGTGAGAAAAAAAGAAAGAGAGATAGAGAGAGAGAGACACAGAGAGAGAGAAAACTCCTTACTTTAGTGCTAGCAAAACTACTTAACACTAGATGTATAGGGGACTCAACAAAGACCTTTAGTCACTCATCTGGTCTTTAATGTAACACGTGCTTATGTTTCACTGATACCTGATTGTTTAAAGTTTGTTTGGGACTTTTTGAGGTTGGGTATAGATGGTTGTTTTGGAGTAGGTTGAAGGAATACAGTAGTGATTTATATAGTGATCAGAGGATGCTGTAGTGCTTCTGTCTGTTTTGTTTACAGAAACTGAATGAATGAGAACAGAATGTCTGGGGTCCCTGCAGTACGTGTGAGTATCGAGTCATCCTGTGAGCGGCAGGTGCAGGAGGTTTCGTTGGACGGAGTGGAGACTTACGTCCCACCACTTTCCATGTCACAAAACCTTGCAAAGCTTGCACAGCGCATTGACTTCGGCCAGGGTTCTGATTCAGATGAAGAAGACCAAAATGCACAAAGCAGAGTGTCTGACTGGAGCAAGCAAGACCTGGATGGGGAAGAGGGTAAGAGATGTGCATGTTGATGATGATGATTTTTTATTATTATTATTATTGCTTTCATTGACAGTTAAATTAAAACTCCAAATTTTTACAGGACTGGTGAAATTCCAACCTTGTTCTTGGCCATGGGACTCAGTGAGGAACCATCTCCGGAGTTCACTGACTGAGATGTGTGTGCTGCATGACATGCTCAGTGTCATCAAGGAAAAGAAATATATGGCTCTTGATCCAGTATCACAGGATCCCATTGTTGTCAAAGTAAGCAAACACAAGCAAATATGTCTCTTTCTTCTCCCTTAGCCTACCGTATTATATCTGGTAGGGTTAATCATCTGGGATTCCAACACACTAGATAAGCAATACAATTTGAAAGAAATGTAAATTACTATTGTTCTACCACCATGTTTTCAATCTGATTGGTCAGAAGCTTGACCAAGAAGGCCTCTGGTATAAAGAGTTAATAAATTAAAGGTGGTAATTATTGGAAAAGCAGAATAACATTTTTTGCAACACCCTGTGTGCATTATTTGCATCTAACATAATCTGAATAATCTGTCAAAGTTGTCAAATTACTTTTCATATAATTAGGCTTATGCCGCCACCTGTCGTTACAGCTGCTTCTATGCTTAAAGTGGATTGTCAAACAGGGAATAGGTCTAATTTTAGATGACTTTCTACTCCATGCTTATGGTGTGTGCACTATAATGAGTTAAACATAATGAACTCTTGTAGCATAGCAAACGGAAATCTTGTAGCTCCGTAGCTAGCTATCTCCCCTAAGGGTTTGACATTCTGCCTTTTTCAGTTTTCACTGTCATTGTTCACAATTTTTCATCTCGGTGCTTAATTTAGTGAAATGACTCTTCTTCTCTTTGTGCACTTTAATATATACTGTATGTAATAGATTACTTGATCATTTTCATCAGAATACATGTCTGTCGGTTTCCAGACCCCTCAGGTTTTCCAGTTAATCAGTAAGAAGAAGTCTCTGGCCACTGCAGCCCAGTTGCTGTTGAGGGGGGCAGAGAAGCTGAATAAATCTGTAGCAGAGACTCAGGAGCAGTGGCGTCAGCGGGATTTTAATGCAGAACTGCTGCACTTGCGCTCGCAATGGAAGTTGCGCAAAGTTGGAGACAAAATCCTTGGCGATCTAAGCTACCGCAGTGCAGGTGAGTCTATGGCTATGACTATTATGCGTTATATAGCAGGATATGCTCTGGTGTAATTAAAGTGTCCTCTCATCCCTATAGGGTCAATGTTTGCCCATCATGGCACCTTTGAGGTGATTAAAAACACAGATATTGATTTGGATAAGAAAATTCCAGATGATTACTGTCCACTCAATGTTCAGATTCCAAGTGACCTAGAGGGCTCTGCATACATTAAGGTAAAGATTATATTATACTGTATTAGACATAAAGCATACTGATATATAACGTAAAGCCTTCCTTACATTCTGTTGCGGTTTTGTACCTCTAAAGGTCTCTATTCAGAAACAGTCTGCTGATATAGGAGACCTAGGAACAGTCAGTCTTTTCAGGAAGCCACCCAAAGCCAAGCCAGGTAGGTAGTGAGCAAAACGTCTGATAAACTCACATGGGGTTGGTCAGATAAACCACACAACACACGCTTCAAAGGCACAAACTTCACAAAGGTTCTTGCAATCTCTCTCTTTTTTTCTTCCTCTTTTCTCTCAGGCTCGCAGGCATGGCATCTAAAGCTGGAAGCTGCACAGAACGTGCTGCTGTGTAAGGAAATATTCGCTCAGCTGTCTCGAGAGGCAGTGCAGATAAAATCCCACATTCCACACATTGTTGTCAAAAACCAGATCATCTCCCAACCTTTTCCCGGTAAAGACACAATTTCAGTTATTTGTGGCTGACATGGAAATGTTGAGATGATGTTTTGCCAGTGTGATCAGTGTGTGCAAGCAGTGATTGTGGGCCTTAAAGGTGGGGTGCACGATGTTTGAGAAACGCTTCAGAAAACTGAGTCGGGCCTTCAAAAAACAAAACAACCGTGTAGCCAATGAGCAGAAAGGGGCGTGTCTTGTCAATATGGGCGGAGAGAGTGTTCAGTGCGCATGTCTGACGTTAGCAGAAAGCGGTTTTAACATTGACATGGCGGATAAAAACGAAAAGCGAAAAAGGCTTACGATAAGGCAAGAAGTAGAACCCGTGTTAATATAGGATCAGCTTTCCAGCGCTGGAGAGAACTGAACGTCTTCTGCGTGAAACGGAGCTGAACCTTTCACAGTACAACACAGTACTACAAAAACACATTTGTATTACCATAGTATTACTCATTGAGTTAATTTACTGATATAAGTAATCCCCTCATTCAGCTGCCCCAGCAGGTTCCGCACATAATAGTTGCCTGGGTTACGTATGTATGTGTGGGGCGGAGCTATCAAAACAGGGGCGACACCCATTTGGGTTAGGGGCGTGTTTGTTTTGGTGATTTCAAATGTCTACATTGGCTTTCAAACATCGTGCACCCCACCTTTTAAGGAGGTGTGTGAGACTGTGTATATACAGTATATAAATCACAGGGTGTAGATAATCCACATATGCATTTTTATGTATTTGTATCTCGTGTACTTTTAGGTTTACTTGTTTGCCGACCTTTATTGTCTATTCAGAGGTGTGTTTGCAGTGTTTTGTTTCTATAGCTAACAGCCTGTCTGTAATTGTAGGACTTCAGCTCTCCATCTCATTGTGCCACTCAACTACAGAAAAGAAGAACCATAGAGCTTCACCAGACAAAACCAAACCAGATGACCATCTGTATGTGCTGGAACACAACCTGCACCAACTTATTAGAGAGGTGCAAAAAAATAAAGATATAATAAATACTTTCAATGCATATGCTGTTATTGTTTTAAGCATGTGTATACATACACAATGGCCCTTAATACACAAAAGTTGTTTAGAAACATGTTCGTATAGATCTGATTGATTGATTGGTGTCTGGCCATCAAGGGTGTAGTCCGGCCAGTGTTACCATGATGGGCTTAAAGCGTAATTAATAAGGATATGTACCTCTAAATTATGTGATACACAACATTTTTCATTTATTTGAGAGTCAATTTTGTAAATATCCCTGTGTCAAGTTTCACAAACAGACCCTGAGCTCTGCTGTGATGCCCCACCCTGCAAGTGCTCCATTTGCTTCTAAGCGAGTGCGGTTGGCTGGGCCAATGGCTTATGATAAGTCAGAGATCAGCTCGCTGCAGCACAACGAAGGCTTGCTGGAGAAAATAGTCAAACAAGCCAAACATATTTTCCTCAGGAGCAGGTAATGCAGACTCATCATCAAGATCATACACACTGTGTACGTTTCTAGGATCTGATGTACTACAGTCTTTCTCTTTCAGGACGGCACGAACCATTGACAGCTTGGCAAGTCGCATCGAGGATCCTCAGATTCAGGCTCACTGGTCCAATATTAATGATGTTTATGAGTCCAGCGTCAAAGTGCTAATCACCTCCCAAGGCTATGAGCAAATATGCAAGTAAGGTGTAATAAGTAAATAATAGGCATTGGACAGAGAGCATTGTGGGGTTGGGAGTTCTCTGATTTCCTCCCCGAGTCTAAAGACATGCATTGTAGGATTGCTGTCATAATTGTGTGTGTGTATGTATGTGTGTGAGTGTGTATGTATGTGTGTGAGTGTGTATGTATGTGTGTGAGTGTGTATGTATGTGTGTGAGTGTGTATGTATGTGTGTGAGTGTGTATGTATGTGTGTGAGTGTGTATGTATGTGTGTGAGTGTGTATGTATGTGTGTGAGTGTGAGTGAGTGTGAGTGAGTGTGAGTGAGTGTGTGTGTGTGTGTGTGTGTGAGTGTGTGTGTGTGTGAGTGTGTGAGTGTGTGTGTGTGAGTGTGTGAGTGTGTGAGTGTGTGAGTGTGTGAGTGTGTGAGTGTGTGAGTGTGTGAGTGTGTGAGTGTGTGAGTGTGTGAGTGTGTGAGTGTGTGTGTGAGTGTGTGTGTGTGTGTGTGTGTGTGTGTGTGTGTGTGTGTGTGTGTGTGTGTGTGTGTGTGTGTGTGTGTGTGTGTGTGTGTGTGTGTGTGTGTGTGTGTGTGTGTGTGTGTGTGTGTGTGTGTGTGTGTGTGAGTGTGAGTGTGTGTGTGAGTGTGTGTGTGAGTGTGAGTGTGAGTGTGAGTGTGAGTGTGAGTGTGAGTGTGAGTGTGAGTGTGAGTGTGAGTGTGTGTGTGTGAGAATGTGTGTGTGCATCCCACCCAGAGTGTCCCAATGACTGAGTGGATAGGCATGAGAGAGAATCGTGTCTCAAATAAAATGAAACTGATGTACTTTCATTACTGATGTAATGAAAGTACTGATGAGACTAATTTGATGCTCATAATGTAATCTGTTTAATTATTGAATGAATACTTTATTATGAGCAGTATTGCACACTAGACAGCAGCACCAGAGGTAATAGCATAGAGAGTATGAAGTTTGCTTAGGGGAACCTAACCTAAATATTCCAGAATGTTAAGCTAATCAGAATTAAGTGCTTTATCAAACCCAGCATTGATTCATTATTCAGTATTCATTTCGTCTCAGTGTCATCTTGTCAATGTCGTACAAATACTAAATAACAGAATGCCCTGTTTTTTCCCACCTCTCTCAGGTCTATCCAGCTACAGCTGAACATTGGAGTGGAGCAGATCAGAGTTGTGCACAGAGATGGTCGTGTCATCACTCTTTCCCACCAAGAACAAGAGCTGCAAGACTTTTTACTTTCCCAGGTAAATATACGAAGTCACAGGAGCTCAGCACACTATTAATGCACACTTTCTGTATTAATTGAATTAGTTGTGTTTGATAACCGAAATTTAAACACATTCCTAATTTCTGAATGAAACGTATGCAATAAATTTATAGTGACAAATTAATAGCGACAAATACCAAGAAAATCAAAGTCTTGGAGTGGGTCAGTCATAGCCCAGACCTCAATCCCATCGAAAGCCTATAGAAAGAGCTAAAAAGTCTCATACACAGCGGATCCCCACACAATTTTTTTTCAAAGAAAAGTGGGATAAAATTTCTCTAGATAAAATAAAAATGTGTAAAATAAACAGAGACTAATTCACAAAGACTTGATGCTGTAATCAAGGCAAAAGGTGCTTCCTCAAAGTATTAGGGCATTTTTACACCTGGTCACTTCATGTGTTTTCTCTGATCCGATAGCTATCTGATTTGTTAAAACTGTTCCATTTACATTAGGCCACATAAAGGCGTCTTGGCGAATCGGATATCAATCCGATCTTTCTACTCCTGCCCAAAATGCAAATATATTTGACCTCGTTTCCGAGGTAATTGAAATGGAACACGCTTTGGTGTTTGTGGTTTTCAGAATGTAATCAAAAAGAAGACGAAAAACTTGTTACGATGGTTATGCTACAAAAAACAGCATTTACTGTTTGCTGCATTTTTGCTGGCGGCAGCGGTGCATTTAAGACCCAACGAGACACCTGATGTACTTCTGTTTGGGAGGATTATAGCGCTGACTTATGTGGCTTGAACAACCACATTCATTTACACCTGTCCAGTTTCATCTGAAATGCGTCCCAGACCACCTCCTGAAGTGGTTTGAACAATCTGATTTTATATCCGTCTCGAAACCGTTTCAGAGGGCATTTACACCCGGTCTTTTTATGATCGGAAAAGGCATGAAGTGACCAGGTCTAAAAAGCCCCATAGATGAGAGGGCTGTCAGTCTTATGTAATCAAGTTGTGTTTTTTTTTGTTAGTTTGTTTTTTTTTTTTTTTTAAACGAAGAACAAGTCGGACATTTATGTTATTTCTCTGTTTATAATTTAAAAATCACTAAGAGTGTGTTGTCTTTTTAAATCCACTGTATATTTATTGTTAAAAGTTAAGATGTTAAGGTGTGTGTGGTGTTTTTTTTTTTTTTTTTAAGCCCTTTTTAAGCTTTTTGTTTTTCTAATATTAAATTATTGTATTTATTATAACGATAAAATGGTTTATTATAATGCTTTGAGTCTGGGTGTGTTACAGATGTCTCAGCACCAGGTGCACGCAGTACAGCAGTTGGCGAAGGTCATGGGCTGGCATGTGCTGAGCTTCAGTAATCATGTGGGTCTTGGAGCCATCGAGAGCATTGGCAATGCCTCTGCCATTACAGTAGCATCACCAAATGGAGCTTATGCCATTTCAGGTATATGCACACATGACAGCATGCTTACAATATACTCACGTGTCTATGCTTCTTTATAAGTATGCATTATGCATTTGGAGCATAGATTTCAGAGTTTTAAATCTCATTTTAAACAGAGTTCATATAATGTGTAATTTACCATACGTGATCTTGAGAGGATCACAATACTTGAGAGCATTGGCTATGCTCTCACTATGCTGTTACAATTGCCCCCTTTATTTTACCTCTACATGTTTTTACTTTTGTGACGCTCCACACTTTTGAAATTATAGTACAAGAAATGTTCGAAATCTTAGAAAACACACAACTATTCTCAAAAGGCTTGACTAAACCAATATTTTTTCAGCCTAGACTTAAACGCTGAGCCTGTGTCTGGGTCTTGAACACTAATTTGAAAACACTGTTCCCCCTGCTGTAGCCTTTGATACTTGAGGTTCCAACAAATAGCCTGCAACGTTTGATCGAAGTAGGCATGGCAGATCCTTTTAAAAAGTTGGTTCAGGTACTGTGGGGTGAGACACCGAGTTTTATATGTCAGTAAATCAGGGTGAAGTTGACTGGGAGTCAAATGCAGTGTTGATAAGAATTGGGTGGACATATATGTTTTGGTTCTAGTTAGGGCTCTAGCAGTTGCATTCTGGACTTATCAGGAGCTTGCTTATACACACACCTACTGCAACGTCCCGACAATAAGGCAGACTAGGGCGCCGAATTTTGTTCTGCTGTTGTAACGACCGCTTTTACACTTGGGAACATTTGAAGTCTTCAGCAGGAAAGAATTGGTGTTAAATCCATAATGAATTCCGAAATTATGCCGACATACAAGTTGCCCAGGAGCTCTTAGTTACTCAGCTCCACTTGACTATATACAGTTGTAGAAAGGACATCTTTTATGATCACACTCTCTGGTGATGCGTGTCACACTCTCTGGATCTGGTTCCTCTCAAGGTTTCTTCTCATATCATCTCATGGGTTTTCTGGGCCCCTGTTGCCTCAAGCTTGCTCATTATACATTTAGGGATAAATATAAATTCCATTTTAAATGCTGTTATATTTTATTCTATATTTTTGCATTTCTGTAAAGCTGCTTTGAGACAAAAGCGCTATACAAAAAGAAAACTGAGAAATCCAGCCTCCAGGTAACAAAATCTTGAACTCGTATTTCGGTATTGTTTAGTTTAGTGACTATATATTTCTAAACTTCGCGATATTTCTGAGATTAACGAAGGCAAACATAGTAATATTAACTTCATTATCTCTAACTATCTCTGTTTTATGATGAGGACTATATCCTGGCTGGCATGAGCAAAACTGCTTTACTAGAACATTTTCTAGGATCTGAGATAAAGGGAAGTTTTGATATTGGCTTATAAATGGATTTGTAACTGAGGCTGAGGTCGTGTGGTGTGCTGTGTGTGTGTGCTGTGTGTGTGTGTGTGTGGGGTTTTTCCCCTATAAATATATACAATTTTGTCACATTTGAAATCGGATAAGAATATAGTGTGAGAGAACTTCAGACTTTGGAAATTGGATTATATTTTCTACATTTGATTCAAATGTTAGTATGAGATCAAGAATATGACCATGAGTGGGTCCTATTACATAAAGAATAATCCCTACTGAATCTAGGACTGACACACTCTTCTGGACGATTAAAAAAAATGAATATTAATGTCTCCAAAAATGAATTTGCCTAAAGTATCTATCTATCTATACTTATACACTCAAATTCAGTGAGGCTGGAAAGTATCACTGCGACACTAACACTGACTAACACTCACTAATGTTAATATACAAGATGTCTTTGATATGTCTACTTTGAAAGTCCTCCACATTTCTTGTACTAAACCATTATACCAGAAAGAATGTCTGTTTCTAATCAAATTCACTGTGTGTTTTTTGTTTTCCTTCCAGTACGCAATGGACCTGAGAGTGGATTTAAGGTTCTGGTTCAGTTTTCACGTTGCCAGGCCAAAGATCTCCCGAAAAGCGACGTGTTGCAGGATGGGAAATGGAATTATTTGCGGGGGCCATATAAGGAAGTCCACTGGAGCAAGATGGAGGGCAGAAACTTCATTTATAAAATGGAGCTTTTAATGGCAGCTCTTACTCCTTGTCCTTAAAACAGAAGTGTATACATCTACAAATAAACAATGAGCTTTTATTCTTATTAGAACACTTTCCTCTTGCGATTCTGGCTGTTGTTGATTTGAGTAACAGTGACTGAACCTCCGGTCACTCTGTGGAGCAAAAAATCTCTTACTTGCCTACAAATCTCAAATCTCTTACTTAACCTTTATCTGCAGACTGCTGGAATGTTGTCTCACTGTATCATTTAGCTGGATTACACACAGATGGACTACATTATGTTACTAGTTCTTTGGTTAAGAATGATTATAATTAATGGTTAATTAATGCTTATTGTATTGGGACCTGTACAGTGTTTATAGTGGTATAGTTGTGTACTTCTAGAACAATAAACCAAATGCCTCAGTCGTCTGTGTGTGTGTGTGTCTCTGTCTGTCTGTGTGTGTGTCTCTGTCTGTCTGTGTGTGTGTCTCTGTCTGTCTGT
This sequence comes from Tachysurus vachellii, assembly GCF_030014155.1. NCBI lineage: Eukaryota > Metazoa > Chordata > Actinopteri > Siluriformes > Bagridae > Tachysurus > Tachysurus vachellii. The sequence goes on from NC_083460.1 coordinate 12,131,783, forward strand.
GTGTGTGTCTCTGTCTGTCTGTCTGTGTGTGTGTCTCTGTCTGTCTGTGTGTGTCTCTGTCTGTCTGTGTGTGTGTCTCTGTCTGTCTGTCTGTGTGTGTCTCTGTCTGTCTGTGTGTGTCTGTCTGTCTGTGTGTCTCTGTCTGTCTGTCTGTCTGTGTGTCTCTGTATGTCTCTGTATGTCTGTCTGTGTGTCTCTGTCTGTCTGTCTGTCTGTCTGTCTGTCTGTCTGTGTGTCTCTGTATGTCTCTGTATGTCTGTCTGTGTGTCTCTGTCTGTCTGTCTGTCTGTCTGTCTGTCTGTCTGTGTGTCTCTGTCTGTGTCTGTCTGTGTCTGTCTGTGTGTCTGTCTGTGTGTCTCTGTCTGTCTGTGTGTCTCTGTGTGTCTGTCTCTGTATGTCTGTGTGTCTGTCTCTGTATGTCTGTGTGTGTGTGTCTCTGTGTGTGTGTGTGTCTCTGTGTGTGTCTCTGTCTGTCTGTCTGTGTCTCTGTCTGTCTGTCTGTGTCTCTCTGTCTGTCTGTGTGTCTCTCTGTCTGTCTGTGTGTCTCTGTATGTCTGTGTGTCTCTGTATGTCTGTCTGTGTTTAAGGCCCTGTTCATGTTGACTAAGGTCTTGGAACAATATTAGGTAGAGTAATCATGCATTACAGATAACAGAGTTATTATGCATTCAGTCAATTATTAATTAATTTTGTTGTTATGTGGTTAGTGGTATGAATTACATTTGGAAAACCAGTGATCACTACAAACGTGTCCTGTTTCCTGGGGTTCAAACATGATGTTACACACAAATACATAACCGAACACAAGCTGTTGAAAAGTTTATTAAGTATTTCAAAATCAATGCTACTTTTACAACAACAAGCTGTTTGAAAGAGTTGCAGAAGAACAAAGATCTTCCTCCTGAAGGTTCCTCACAAAATCAATATTTGGGAATGCAAAAAAAAGTGCCTGAGAGCCATTGTAAATCTTTGTGGATCACAAGGGGTTCTGCAGCTGGTGGGTCAAGATAATGAAGATTAAAAACTTCTTTATAAACATAAAAAAAGAAGTTTAGGAATGACCATCTCAGATGGATTTAAGCCCAAATGCAAACCTGTGGTCTGTATGAAGAGAGGCCCACATGCACAAATATAAGTATATAGGGAAGCTTAAAATATTCTTGATGGGGGAGTGGACTACAATTCCTCTACAAGTGTCACCAAGCTTATTATACATTACAGGAAGAGGCATCCAGTCAGGCTTTCTGTTAGTGGTCCTTTCGAGCCAAGGAGAAAGTAGAGCACAGGGGCTTGGATCTAACTCCCATGTGTGTGCACAACTGTCACACTATTGACTCACAGCCTGCTTGTATGTCTGTATTATATATATATAATATATAATATATATATATATATATATAATATATAATATATATATATAAAGGGTATAAAATTTGTGCACACAGGATGGAGATGTAAATAGAACCCCAACCCTGGAGGTGCAAAGTGAACCAGCTAACCGACAAGCCTCATGCCACTGGGGAAAGGACCCAAACCTCCATATCAAGTCTTTATATATTGTTTTTGGGAATATTGTTCTGTTGTTTATAAGTTCAGTTCACCTTGATACCATTCAATATATTTTCAGTATGATAAATGTGTTTTGTTGGAGTCAACAGGAGTTAACAGGAGATAAGCAGTTTCTAAAATTCTTAATCAAGCCCATATTGGTTGTGGACACCCCTGTTTAGCATGCGTGCTGAAATGTGCAAATTAAAATGATGCCTTGGGTACTATGTCAAAGTATTACAGTGTTAAGTAAAGCTGTATTAATTATTATGTAAAATCAACATAGCAGCGGTAAGAAAAACATGTCCTGCCTCAGTGAGGTAAGCATATATAGAGAGATATAGGCAAGGGCTAGCAGTAAGCCTTTGCTGGAGTAATTCCAAGGCTCATTAGAATGAACAGGAGAAACTTCCTTCTGACTTTACATCCCTATTTAATTTTATATGTCTATGATCTATCCTAAATATAACCACACTGAATTGCATATCTTATGTCCATTGTCATGTCCTTTTCTTTTGTCCTAAAGATTTAAACAGTAAGTTCAGGCCTTAAGATCTGCATCAGTGTAGCATACATAAATTACTAATCTAAACTAATTATAACCTAATGGTATGAAAATAATATAATGCATGGCATTAAGTCTATTTTTTTATATAACTTTCTTTTGTATTGTATTGACTAATAATAATAAAAAAAAAAAAACAGTGTTATAATGTTCAAAGCAGTGGCAGATGGTGGACCTTGGATTCAAACTAGCAACCTTCTGAGCAGTATTCAAACACCTTACCTGACACTGACATCGATATCTCCACCAGATGAAATGATCTTGACCCTTTCTGGATCAATTCCAAAATGTAATCAGTTTATCTACTGGTTACAGTGACAATTCCATATAAAACAATACAACATTTAACGATTTGTTCTTGATATATCACACTAATAAAAATCTCTGACTGACCAGTGGCAAAAATCATGTTTAGTCAGAAAATGGGGCTTGTGTTCCTACTCATTAACAAATACAAATAACAGATGACATCAAAGTAATGACAAATAGCAAGGAAACTATTGAGGAAACAGTATTTTGAGACATTTGTTCTAGCTTTGATATTGACCCTGATTGGATTAGATCCAAGATCTGCTGATTCCGATCACAAGTCCTACACTCAAACACTTGTTCTTCAACATAATGTTAAAGAGAATGTCGAATAGATGGACAGACAGAATAACGAGATTGTTGAATGGATGGACAGACAGAGTGGAATGGGTGGATGGACATCTGCCATAATGTTTCCCCGACCTGCTGGAGGCATAAAAGGTCTCGCATTTTTTTTAAAAAGATGTGACACATTATCACTGTTTGTTGTATAAATAAGTTTCAGTCTCATGTTACATTGCTCTCACAATCAGGGGGTTTATTGGGATGTGTAGTCCTTAAATGTCAGAGTGCAGAAATACTCATGAGGTCATGTTACAGTATGTGAGGCAGCTGCAGCTGCTGTCTTCATTTGCTGTAGTTAAGGGTGGTGGTTGAGTTAAGCACGCTAACAAACATGCATAAACAATCGTATGTAACACTGTTCCACCCTCAACCTATATTTTAAAAAATGATCACACACTTATAACACATAAAATGCACTTGCATATGCGCGGAGGCATATTAAACTACTGGGGGTTTCCATTTTCTTTTCATGTCTTGCTGATTCCCCAAACGCCCTGTGTCCTCTTATAGCTGTACTTATTTATATCTGTGAGATGTGTAAGTGGGAGGTATGAGTCAGGCTGGTGGTCCTCTTGCAGAACAGGTCTTGGTCTTTGAATCAGTCAGTCTTTCTCTCAAAGTCTCACAGGGTGACAAATCTCCTGCTTAGTTGGATAAATGCACAGTTGAGGACTCTCTAAACATCAGGGGTCATTTTGAGTGTTTGTAAAGGTTTGCTGGAAATGGAGAAGAGTAGAGACATTGTACTTGGCATTGAGGATGAATCTGGTCAGCCGGTATCTGCACTGTCCATCCTGTCTCTTTTGGAACGTGTCTCCACTATCATTGATGGTGTGCAGGCGAGCCAGCAACGAATGGAAGAACGGCAACATCAGCTTGAGACTTCTGTTGCTACAGTCCAATCAGAGCTGCTCAAACTGGTTCAGAACCATGGTGCCACAGCAACAACTGTGGACAAGCTGCTCCAGAAGGCCCGACGTGTGAGCGCTCATGTGAAGGAGGTGCGTTCACGTGTGGAGAAGCAGAATGTCCGTGTAAAAAAAGTGGAGACTACACAAGATGAACTTCTCACCAGGAACAAGTTCAGAGTGGTCATCTACCAGGTACATATCCACAGAAACAGACAAAGACACTTTATAACACTGATGTTTTGTATTTGCCTTTTTTTTGTATTTTGTCTTAATATATGCAGTTATTTTTGTATGATTAAGGCAATGTGCAGCAGCTTTTTGTTGTCATTAAAGACTTCTTAGACTCCATTTGCATTTACATTCTTGTATTAATTTCTTGTATTACAGCTAATTCTTTTTATTTAATTGTTGTCTAATTTCCCTTATTCCTTTTATTTTCTGCCATTTTCCATTCTCTTTCTCTTCATATTTTCCTTTAGGGCGAGGCTGAAGTTCCATCAGTTGCTGTTACAAAAACCCCTAAGGATGCCGGGTTGGCCAATATTGAGGTGGAGCCAGATGAATATGAAATCCCTGTAGACCTCTCATCTGATGAGGAGAATATGGTGGTGGAAGAGGCAGAGTCATCAAGGGCGGCACGGCTGAGGCAGACAGGCATGAAAGGGATAGATAACATCCGAGCGGCTTTCTCCAAGGAGAACATGAATAAGACTAAGGAGAGCCTAAGTAAGACAGGCCAGAGTTTGGGCACCAAGTTCAACACCCTGGGTGAGAAGATCATTCCTCATGAACAGCGGGAGAAGATGCGTCAGAGTGGCGAGAGGCTGAAGGAGAACATTTCCAAGAAAGCTCCTAACAAAGAGTCCTTTCGCATCAAACTCAAGAAAGAACGAGCTGTTGCTGAGGGCCAGGAAGGGGCTGAAGCAGAGCCTGCTGTGACTCCACCAAAAGGCAGGAAGACTAGCCCAGAAGTCACCTACACAGAGGTTGTTACAGAATTCAAACGGGAAGGGCCTGTATCCGAGGAACAAGCCACCCGGATTCCAGAGGAAGGAAAGAGTGGGTTGGCCATAGAAACACCAGAGAAGTGAAGAAAATATTGGAGAGGGAGAGCGTGAGAGGAAAAAAACAGGCAGTATGTGGATTATATATGCTTGAGTAGAAAAAGCACTAAAATTTCAGAACAGTTGTCTCACATATCTGAAAACACTAGTTATAGGGCCATATCCTTTATTTATTTATATATTTAACAATTCTTAATTGGGAACATTAGATACTTTTATAGATCAGCACCTTTATAAACTGTGTATGTGTGTCATCAGTTGCATGTGCATTTGGGGAAATATTTGACATGTATTCTAAAAAAAGATAATTGAAATAAATGAACAGCTGTGCATTTCTTGTCTCTCTCTCTTACTCTCTCTCTCTCTCTCTCTCTCTCTCTCTCTCACCCTCTCTCTTTCTTTCTCTCTCTCTCTCTCTCTCTCTCACTCTCTCTCTTTCTCTCTCTCTCTCTCACTCTCTCTCTCTCTCACACCCACACACACACACACTCACACACACATACCTACACACACACACACACACACACACGCACACACACACACACACAATACTAAATGGCAAATGTTTTTTTCTTCAGAAACACAACAGACATGACTGGACTGTGCTGTGTTGTATGATTCAGAACACTTTATACGCATTGTATCCCTGCTGTACAGAGATACTTGTGCATGAATAGACACACACACACACACACACACACACACACACATTTTATAGCCGACAATATTGGAGAATTTACAATGGTTGTGGAAGACAATGTAATATCACAGGACAAACACCATGGCTAGATTGAGCACAGCAACAAGGCACAAGGTCTCTCCCAGGCAAAGATTTCAAAGCAGACTGGGGTTTCAAGCTATTTTAAAAGAAGCACAACAAAATAGGCAATGCTGAGGAGTATAGACGCAATGGTCAGCTAAGGAAACTTAATGCAGTAGATGAAAGACACATCATTCTTTCTTCTCTTCAACACTGAAAGATGTCCAGCAGTGTTATCAGCAAAAGAGCTGGTGGAAACCAGTGGGACCCAAGTACATCCTACTGTCCAGAGAAGTTTAGACAGACATGGTCTTCATGGAAGAATTGCAAATCATCTCTGCACAAAAACCTAGGAATTGGGGTGCAGAAAGTGGCAGCAGGTTCTCTGGACTGAATTTATATATTTGGCTGTAACAGGAGGCAGTTTGTTCACCGCAGGGCTGGAGAGTGATAAAAATGGTAAAAAATTAAAGCATGGTGAAGATTCCTTGCAAGTTTGGAGCTGTGTTAATTATTGTTAATTAGCAGATAATTATTCATCATGCAATACCAGCAGGGAGGCATCTCATTGGCCCCAGATTTATTCTGCAGCAGGACAAAGACCCTAAACATACAGCCAATGTCATTAAGAATGATCTTCAATTCAATTTAAGTTTATTTGTATAGCGCTTTTTATAACTGACATGGTCTCAAAGCAGCTTTACAGAACATAAACGTAGAACAAAAGGTTCTTATAAAGAATAATATAAACATTAATGGAATACAAAATTAAATATTAATATTAGATATATTTAAATGTGTATGTATTTATCCCTAATGAGCAGTGGCAAGGAAAAACTCCCTTGAACGGTAAAGGAAGAACCTTGAGAGGAACCAGACTCGAAGGGGAACCCAGCCTCATTTGGGTGACACGAGGGTGTGATTATAAAAATACAGTCTGACAAATGTTGTATTGATGCAAAAGATCACATGGAGTTCACATCTCCTCTTTGGTATCACAGAGTTTAACTGGAGCTGGTAGATCTCCTGATGCCTCAGGATTCTCAGAATCTTCAGCGCACGGTAGACAGTCAGAGCTGGTACAATTTCTGGATGCCTCTGAATGGGTAGAAAGAGAGAAGCAGTGGAGAGGGATTAACATTTCTGCTGTTCATAATATTAGCAAGCACTAGATGATAATGTGCATTTGGTCAGATGTATTAGAGCACAGTATTATGGGATGTATTATGTGTACGCCTGACTAAAGTGATGAGTTTTTAATCTACATTTAACTGGGAATGTGTGTCTGTATCTATTCTGTTAGTGCAGCAGTTCTTCAGTGTTGAGAAGAACAGATAATCCTGGAAGTGATGGCTTGTTCCCCACAGACTGTAAATGACAGATTAATAGATTATGCATAGATTACAGATTATATATAATGTTTTATATTCATTCATTCATCATTCATCTTCTACCGCTTATCCGAACTACCTCGGGTAACGGGGAGCCTGTGCCTATCTCAGGCGTCATCGGGCATCAAGGCAGGATACACCCTGGACGGAGTGCCAACCCATCGCAGGGCACACACACACACACTCATTCACTCACGCAATCACACACTACGGACAATTTTCCAGAGATGCCAATCAACCTACCATGCATGTCTTTGGACCGGGGGAGGAAACCGGAGTACCCGGAGGAAACCCCCGAGGCACGGGGAGAACATGCAAACTCCACACACACAAGGCGGAGGCGGGAATCGAACCCACAACCCTGGAGGTGTGAGGCGAACGTGCTAACCACTAAGCCACCGTGACCCCCATTATTTATTCATTTATTAATTTATTAATTTATTAATTTATTCCAAATCCTGCTTATACAGCAGGAAATATTCCCATCCTCATCGGTAGGTGGCAGTAATACATCTTAATTTTCCCTGCCAAATAAAACACCAGAGAAGGAGAAACCCACGTGTGTTAATGTGTTTCGGTATCTGGTTAAAACATGGCAAATAAACGTCAAAATACACATTTAACATCCTTAATCCCGGAGAAGAAAGCTAAAGAAGCTGAAAACGAGTTTAATGGGACGGTTTTTAAATCTATGCTAAAGGACCCCAGTAAAGCATTTAAAGGTAAGTGTTGTTTATTCCTCAATAAGTAAAAGTACACAATGATAAAACGTCTAAAAAGTTCAGGACAAAAACATCCCTGACACGTAGATGTTTACCTTTACATGATCTCTGATTCCAGTGTCTTATCTAATTGTTATCAGACCAATAACATCATCAGGTCGATCTATAAAAGCGGCATAAATTGTGGATTATTTCCTACCATTAAATGTTTAACCTCCTTCCATAAAGAAGGAGATACAGGAACATCTGCACACTGTAAAAATACTGTATATAACCTCTGTACAATTCTACATACAATGTACATATTGTATTTATTATACTCCTTATTCTCTACACATATTGTGCCTTACATACATCTGCACTATTTTATTTGTGTATCTATATATCTTACTGTACATTCTGCCTAATAACCTTTATATTTATTTACTCTATATATGTTTATATATATATTACATACTGTACATATGTTACATTTATCTGCACTTGTCTATTTGCACAATTGCTACTCTTTGCATGTCTGTCTATCTATCTATCTATCTATCTATCTATCTATCTATCTATCTATCTATCTATCTATCTATCTATCTATCTATCTATCCTTTGCACACTTCCCACAATGAAGGTGTTGATTTGTGCCTTCCACATGAAACAGGTTGACAAGATAGCATGTAGCAGACTAAGTATGTTTTAGAAGAATTTATGCTAAAGAGATGATTCAGCTGAGTGTTCACTGTGAAAAAAGAAGACACCTGACAAAAACCTTTAATACAACCAGTATAACGTCATCTGAATTTTCTCCATTCTGAAATGTATAAAGATTGTCAGACAAAAAGCACAACGGCAGTATTTATTACATGTTAAACACGTACAAGAAACACTTGACGGTACAGGATTATGCCACATGGACTGTGCCAATGCTAGTTTTTGTACTCTTAACCAGCCTTTAAGCATTGTTCAGGACCCTGGATTTTGTGCTGATCCCTGCTACTCCTCCCATAGCAGACAGATATGTAAAAAAATGTATTCATATGCTTCCGTGCAACAATTTAACTGATGTAGGTTTTACACCTAATCACTTTCTGATGATTTCTGATGTAAGTCTTGTGAGTCTGATCAGTCTGACTGCTAATTTTATTTAACCATGGTACATGCATTTTGATTCTTTATTTAAGTAATGTCATTTAATATCTTGTTATTTTAATTATTTCTGCATCTTTTTATTATTTTTTAAACCATTATTTTTTTATCGACTGTTATACAACTGTCTATATAAGAATGTTGGCTATAGGAATTTTAAAAGTTAAGAAATCTTTGAAAATAGCCATTTGGTAAATCTTTCTCTTTCCTTCTAGCCTTGGAAACATTCATACGCACTGCAAAAAAACTTCCATGTGACAACCTGTATGATGTAGTAGAAGGTTACTTAAAAATCTCAGCAGAATGTGCAGAAATATTGGCTTTACTAGAGGGGGAAACCCATTCTGAGACTGAGGTAAGTTTTTTTTTCACCTTAATATGTCTGTATAATGTACCAGGAAATCTGTGTTATCTAAGATTGACAATTTCAGATAGTAATTGCCAGTATGAGATTATCCCCACATTTTTGGCAATTGTTATAGACTAATTATTTTCAAGTATTAGTGTACTCGAGCTACTGAGTCGCTGCTCAGGTCTTTAAATTCAATGTATATTTTTCTTTGTTCAGCTGATGCTGATATTTCAAAGCTTAGAGTTGATTTTGCTGCGGACAGCAGGTGACCTTACTCATTTCAGCCTTACGGGCTCCAGCGTCGTGAAGAAGGCTGTCTCGTCACACATGAAGTTACTGCAGTCCTCTTTGTGTTCAAAGAATCGCCAGTAAGTTTCAGTCCTAAAGCCCAACTGCACATCTGTGACAGGAACGGTCTATTTTAATGTCCTCCACAAGCATGTTGCAATTTTACATTACAGACTTAACCAAACTGTGGACAGCATTTTTGGTGAATATACAATTAAAAAGACCTATGGATAAGTAATCTATGGGCCTGTTGATGGTTATAACTGGGACAGAATGAATTACATGAATACCAATATTTGTGTTTATTATCTGACATTGATGGGAATATAAATTTGTTTAATGTTTTGCTGTGTGTACAGGTTTGTCCGACACTGCCTTTGTTTGCTGACCGCAATGGTATCTCAGGGTACTGAAGCAGCTTCTGAAATCTTCAGCAGTTTAGTCTTTAACAAAACCCTCAGCAGTCTTGCTCGCATGAGAGACAAATCTGTGAGTATATCATTTATTTAGAATTTTGTGAGCATTATAGTCATCTTTCTAATCTTTTGAGCGAGCGTTTCCACGCCAACCTTGGCAAACCGTGTCTTAGACAAAGACTTTATAGAAAAGCGTCTGCTTTCAGGTTTGTGGCAACACAAGTGTGATAAGCAGGTGTGTACATACTTTTAGCCACATAGTGTAAAAAAAATATTAATTGCTCTATTTTTATAAATGTTTTGATTTAAAGGGCCGACCAGATGTCCGCATGTCCTACGTTCAGTTTGCCCTCTCTTTTCTGATGTATGGAGACACTTCAACTATAGTAAATGTACTGGACACCAAAGGTATAATTTACTTCATATAAATGTGTAAAGTCATGGAACATTGTGGCATGGCAGCAACCTTTCAATTTTTTATTATTTTTTTGTTTAGATTTTCTTTCAGAAATCTTAAACACAGGGCTAAGAGAAGACAGAATTTCAACAATCAGTCTGATACTATCTACATTTCAGACTAAGGCAAGCCTTATTAATTTTATTATCAAGCCATTATTAAGCCAGTTTTGTATCTAATTTTAATGGTTTTGATCAAAATCTTCTTTGCTGACGTTTCAGATTGTACAAAATAATGCTGTGAACAAAACTCAGAAGTTGCGTTTTTTCACTGCTTCCACTTTGACTCGGATTGCCTCTCTATACAGATGGGATGGGACTTTGGATAAATCCACTTATCATAGTGTGGTAGGGATGGGATCTTGAGATGTTCTATCTTTGGCATGCTTGATGTATTGCAGTCCATCTCTTATTTGTAATACTGCTTTATTTTGTTTCTTATAATATCAATGAACAGGAAGAAGGAAGACTTGTTGTGCGAGAGTCTGTTCATAGTTTTCTTGTTGATCTCTGCTGCTCTCGCAAACATGGTATCAGCTTTCACGACCCAAGCCTGGGGACAGCCAGAAGGTACATGGGACCCAGCATTATTACTCATGTGCTCCAATGTACATTTTATATGTTGCTGGATTTTGTTTTATTTATTTATTTATTTATTTATTTATTAGCTTTTTAGTCAGTGAAGACACACACACTACCCTAGTTGCAAAGACAAATGCACATTTGACACTTCAGTGGCATTAAATCTTTAGGAACTGGTCTACAGAGATGTGGGAAGAAATGATATAGTTTTTGGTGTCATCCATCATATTTTGAAGTGTGGGTGTGAGATTTACCCCAAGAGAATTATAAAGGAATGGTGGCTTTGTTAATTACCTGCCTACTGAAGTGTTCATTTCAGCAAACATTTTTCTAAATACCTATGTATCTGGTTCTGTGAACCCCAGTACCTACCACTACTACACTTGTTGTAGTGCATGCATTATTTTCCCTGGAACATGCTTGCTAAGCAACTGGCCCAACAAAAAAAAAAAAGAGTATAATGTAGTAGAGGTTGACCACAAACCTTGATGGGATGCTGCACTTGAATATGCTGACATGGAAGACATGAATAAATACTTTAATATATCTTTCATTTGTTGAAATTTAATTGATTGATTCACAAAGCTGTTTATTGTCATAACTCCTAAACATCAAATGTCATACTTTGCTTCAACACTTATAAACATAGGCTACTAAGTCGTATTTGATTTTGTGTCCGTGTGCCATAAAGACTGTGGATAGTCATTAACCTTTGCCTGCCTTTACTCTGTTATGCAGTTAATGTGTACAGGAAAGCTACAGACCTTACTCAGTATCAGCCTATACCTTTTTCTGGCAAACCCCTCCACCATCATTATCATTTTGACGTTTTAGTTATTGTTAATAACTGAATACAGTTTTCTATAGCTGAATGCAGTTTTCACACTTTCTAAAAACCACAGCCTTCCTTTTTTCAGAGCTGGGAATATTGTCTTACTGCAGTTTGTGGTGAGCCTTAAGAATGCCATTGAGGATGAAAAGGTGGCTGAGCTGCTTGTCAGCATTTTGAAGTGCCATCCTGATATTCTGCACCGTTACTTTAGTGAAACACAACTCTGCTTCACTCCACGAATGAAAGGAGCCTGGTTGGACAGCATTGCACTGCTCAAGAAAGTAAGTTTTCTGCCACATGGGGAAAGAGGTTTGCATTACTCTTTATGAAGTTATTATGTTTGACTGACCTATTAAAATGTTTTTTCCCCACATAGATTTATCGGGCCCAGCCTGAGGTGTCCCAGGCTTTCCAGTTACAAGAGGTGGCTCCTGTCTCTCGTTTACTCAGCATGGTTCTAGTTACCACCCTCCCTCCAGTCTGCAACAAGGCCTTTTTCACCCAGGGCCTCAATGTGAGCACATTTAAAGGAAATTCCTATATGAAAACAAATGTAATGGTTATATATTTATATATATGTTGTACTTAGTGCAGTGTTACTCATTGCGCGGCTCGCCAGCCTCCTGTGGCTCGCCAAGCTTTAATATGCGGCTCGCATGGCTGTGTCAGGACTCAGCCCGGACTATGGCCACGTGCCTTTTGTTTATGTTCCTCGTCACGTTTCTGCCCCGCCTTTGTCTGCTCCCCCCGTTTCTACACACCTGATTCCTATTGTTATCATCATTGTCTATTTAACTGTGCCGCGTTGCCTTGTATCTATTTCTTATCAAACAATCCCGCGCACAAAATGAACAGCAACAAAGCAATGTGACTTGGCATACTTTGCGGTGAAAGTGGCTCTCCTATTGACTTTGTCCTATCAGTGTGGCTCGCATGAAAGAAATAGTGAAGACCACTGACTTAGTGAATCAGGTGCTTATTTGTTGGTACCATATTTAGTTCCTATGAAGGTCTGCGTTTTTTTCTTGCGCTGCATTGGTCTGTAAGAGAAACAAACCAGACATGGTATGGAGACTGAATGCACTTATCTTCCTGCATCTGCTGGGCTCTTTATAATCTCTTGGTGAGACTGACTTGTGGATCTGTAAGATAGCAGCCCAGTTCCTCAGCCCCAGTTGACTGTTTAGTGTGGGTGACTGGGCCAGATCTTTCAGGTGGTTAAAATGGATGTGGTGGACAACCAGGAGGTCTTAAGCTTGTAGGTGCACTTTTAGCTTCATGGGTAGAGGAGAGATAACAGCAAATCAGGATTTCCTTCTTGACGGTGTCCTAGACAATGGCCTCCCCAGGTATGAGCACATAGATACCCACTGGGCTTCCCAACAGTGAAAAGGGCAGGGTGTCTCTTGTGCTGACCTTTGTGGGTGGCAGTTTGCTCTTAGGTGTTCAGGTAGGCTACATGATCTTCTAGACCAGGGGTCGGCAACCCCCGGCTCCGGAGGCACAAGTGTCTCTTTCATCCCTCTGCTGCGGCTCCCTGTAAATTTGGAAAATAAATATTTAATTTAAATGTATTTTGTTTTAGTTAGTTAGTTAGTTAGTTTTTAAAAAAAATGAAATTCTAAGATTATGATGCTCTTGTAACATTAAAATAAACCGTGTTTAATTTTTTTGTCGCTCAAAATATGCATCATAACTGCCCACTTGCGAAATCCGACACAGAAGCAGACGCATTTTTGGTTTGCTGCAGCCGACAAGTTAAAATTTTGATGTCATGAATACGAAGAGGACTCAATTAGACATTAAACATTTTATTTGAAAGTAACCTTCAACCCAGCGTCTTTTTTGTTAAGGTTAGTTCAAACTGTTCAAAATATTGTTGTTTGCCTGCGGAAATAAAATTTCTTTTACTCGGTAGCAGTTCATCGATTTCATAAATGCAGCACACTACAGTTTTTTCTATACTTTCCATAAAGGTAAAAAACGATATATGCGGTGTTATCTTCATTTTAGATGTCAAAAGGGTTTTGTGGATCCCTGTGTTTTTTTTCCTGTGGGAAACGGGTCCAAATGGCTCTTTGAGTGTTTAAGGTTGCTATAAGGTTAACTATTCTAGACTAATGCAAGGTTCTCCTGAGTGAAGTGCTTAGGTTACTTGGCAGCGTAGGTTTGTGGAAAGACGAGTAAGGAAGGTCTGTCAATATTTAGATATTAACATATGGAAATTTAGCGTGAAAGATAGCTAAAAATGACTATAACTGACAATAAATAAGTATATATTATTAAATAATCTGAGCTCAAAGTGTAGACTTTCAGCAGTAAGTTTGCAGCAGTTGCCAACTGCCAAATGATTAGCTGATTGGAAAATTACATGGGTATAAAGGATGTAACTAATTTACTAATTATGTTTCTTTTCAACAGTTGCCTTGTGTGACGGGACAGCATGCTACACTCACTGTGGTCGCTTTTATCCTAAGAAGAGCTCAGAAGAACATCGAGCACATTCTGAAGAAACCGATGTTGGATAGTTTTGATACACACAGTATCCATTACAAGGAAGAGTTTGTCCAGGTTTACATGGAAGCACTGAGCAAGGTGTGAAAAAAGCTTTAAAAGGATATAAAGCAAATAAAGTGACATGAAATACAATGCAAGTAAACACAACGATGCATTGAAGGAATTATTCTACTTTTTTTTTTAAGGTTTTACCAGACATCATGTCCATTGTATCAAGGTGGCAGTCACTGTCAAAAAATGAGAAAAAAGAGGACGAGGTACAGATGAGTTTGGACAAACCAAAAGCAGAGGATGTTAAAACTCAGGAACATGGTAATGCAGTGTGCATTTGTGTTTTTTTTACTGTGCTTAATTTTTTTTTTTATTTTATTAAAGTAAATATCTTGTATTACAGGTGATCAAGCTCAAAAACTGATCTTATTTAAGGCTCTGCTACTGCAGGTGATCTGCTTATATCAGAAAGTTGTTCCACACCTTGTTATCGAATGCAAGTTTGACTTCAGCAAACTGTTAAAAGGTGAGTTCTATCTAATGCTCATGTCTTTGCTTTGGAATTGGAGAAACAAAAGAAAAGAGTCTTGCATTTAGCATTCTATCGCTGTGTATTATGTGCTCTCTTATGAAAAGAAAATGTATATGCAACTTTTTTTTTCATCACAATGTAGATCCACTAAGTGCTTGGACTCTGCCAACTCTTAATCATATTTTTTAACAAAATTATAAAGTTATTTTTGGTAGTATTTGGGAGGTATTGGTATTTTAAAATTTTCCTATTTCGGCAGTAGCGCTGCTATAGAAAAACTTTGGTCACTCTTGCCAATGTCAAACGTTGGTTTGGATGGTGCCAGTAGTGCACAAGGAGTATCATATGTACCCAGTCATTCAAACATTGTAATTTGACAATTTAAAACGTATTTCCTCCAAGAGCATCACATTGTGACCTTCACAATGCGAAGAGAACTCAAAGGATTGGGACTGACCAGCTGTGTAGTCTTAAGAAAACCACATGTCAGTGTCACTTATAAGAAAAAGGCTTCAATTTGCTAGGAAACATTAAGCATAAAGATTGGATTCTGCAGCAATGGAAGGACAGAGACAGATAAAGTGATGCACCCATCATGTCTAGTTCCTACCATATAAGCCTGTGGGGGCAATGTTATGTTCTGGGGTTGCTTCCGTTGGTCAGGTCTATGCTCAGCAATGTTATGTGCCCAGAAAATGAGGCCAGCTGGCTACATGAATATACTGAACTATGGTCAGTTGATTTTTTTTCTTTCTTTGTGGACATTGAGCCCTACACCATTGAGAATCTTTAGGATGTCCTAAGAGAAGACTTTTTTTTTTATGTAGCAGTTCGACTCTCCAATCATCAATAAATGATGTGATATTGTTGTGATAAAGTAATGCCATTTTTTGTTTAACCCACTAATATTTCAAGGTTATAAAGGGTTATAGTTGTAAAATCCTGGCCAAGCTACATTTGATGCCATTGTTAAATCCAATATATTCACACCTGTATGTTACAATATAGTTTCCAATTAATGACACTTTATTTATTTATTTATTTATTTATTTATTTTTTATTTTATTATAACAGTTTCAATTCTTTGGTTTGTTTTAAATATGTTGCTTTTATAAGTAGACATTGTTACACAACTGCTGTATAGAAATCCAGATATGGATGTAGATTCCTAACAATTAACATAAAGGTTATGGTTGCAAGGAAAATCTCCCTAATATTACACAAGAAAGAAGACTTCAGAGGAACTGTAGTGTGTTCTGAGGGTTCAGGACTGGGAAAACTGAAGACAGCACTTTTCTTGCCTTTGCTTTGACAGGAACTTCTGAGTGATGGTGGATAGTGTATGGCGTATTTACATGCCCTCATTTTTATATCATAGTTGATTGATAGTCTCTCCAAGTCAGACCATCCATGTTATTTCCATGGTATTAGACATAACCCATGTGTGGCCGTCCTCAACAGAAACAAGTCGAAGTTTTTGAAATAAACATTTCCCAGCTTCTAAACGACTGTTTTGCTTTCACGACTCATCCTAGCAGCTTTTTCAGTCTGTTGGAAGCTAGCAGGATTCCACAAATTTCTATCCTCCAGGTTGAAGGATCCTCTACTGCCAAGGCTCATTTGGGAAACAATGAAGGGGAGAGTAGGAGGAATAGTTAGGATGTAACTAACCCAGAGAAAGGAGAGTAGACTATCAGAGAATGTGACCGTATGGGGGAGTCATTAGGTGTGGCTTTTTTTTTTTTTTTTTGTGAACCTCTTCGTAGGTTGTGCCTAAGATCTCCATGTGTGTTAAGAGAAGGATTTTCCATCTGGACATAGATGGCTTTTTTTCACTCCTCTCTCATCTGTCTTCTCTGTCCAAGATGTGTACTATTTTGTCCTCAAATGTGTATTCTTTGTCTTTAACCTAAAGATACACAGCTGATTCTGGTCCTGGGGTGTTGTTCGTTCTCTATTGGTACATCCTCCTATGTAGTGGTTATCTTGTCTCTTAAACGTAGAGCTCAGAACACTGTGTTTTGAGTCTTGTGTTTTTGGTGTCTGGTCTTTTGGGTGGATGAGTCTCTGTCTTAATGAGTTGCAAAGTTTATTGTGAACTCATATGTGGTGTTTTCCAAAAATCCTTTTTAGCTTCTCAGATACTCCAGCCATGTAAGGGACGATGAGGTTTTTTCATTGGCTCTGGGTCTCAGCTCTATTTGGCATCTTTCTACTAGAAGCTTTCTTGATAAAAGCCTATTTAAGATATCCACATACCTTGAGAGCTGCCTTTAGATGTATTTTTTTTTTTGGCTTCTTATGAGGTGGGGATGTTTTCTGCCATGTGGTGCAGCATCCTGATGACTCCTAATTTGTGTTGCAGTGGGTGGTGGGAGTTAAATATCTTGCCAAATTCCCTCAGACTAAAGAAGCAGCTCAGATGAGGAGTGAAAAGTTTCGATATAACAAGAAAGCAGTCCATCCGACATTATTAAACTTCCAGATACACACTGTAAAAGTTTAATGCAGTTTCTTGTAGGCCTTAAAGTTTAACAGCTGATTTTAATGCTTAAGCTTTTAGTCCTCTGTGTGAGTTCAACCTGTAACCCATTATAGCATATTTAATGTCAGTTTTGATTTTGCAGGCATTGTATCAGAGAAAGGAATGAAAGAGGATGTACCTCCCATCCTGCAGTACCAGTTACTACAGCTGGCACTGGAGCTGCCTACTAGCAAGTTTTCTTGGTTCCGCTTTCAGGTATGTTGTATATACCCATTTTGTACACTACTAATCACAGGCAAATTGTAAGCAACCCCACATTGCTGTATTGCTAAGAGTTGTACTTTTTTTCTACTTGAAATGATCATGAAAATATCTTTATTGTACAAATGTTATTTTTAATATAAAAATAACTAGGTAGTTTATATGCAACTTATCTTGTTCTTAAATCAAATGACTATGTAATTCGAGTATAATAGCTAGCTTTCTCCAAAGTGTAGATTATGAGCGGTGGTAAAGGCTCTGAGTTGTTGATTGGAAAGGTGGGGTTCAAGCCCTTGCACTGCCAAGCTACTGCCGTTGGGCCCCTGCATCACAGCTGACCCTGCACTCTGACATTTGACATTACAAATGAAACCTTTTTTTAACCCAAAAAAGACACGTGTGGGTGTATATGGGGTTATGGCCATATACAGCCACACTTGTCTTTTTACACTTGTCTTTTGCCATGTCTGATGCTGTTCATAGCAGCATCAAACATAGCAAATAGCTATTTCTCTGAGATAAACAGCTATTTGCCTTGTCTGATGCTGCTATGAACAAAGCTTCTGATGTCATTTTGATGGACAACTTGATAGACACCATGATGAAAAATCTTTTTGGATGATATCCTAGTTGTGGAATATTGTCTCAGTGTCACACTGCTGATGTTTATGGTGGGAACCATATATAGGATTCACAGGGAAGCTCAGGATGGGTTTTCTGTCCTGATTTCAGTGTCTGTATTGTTTTATGTTGGGTGTCTGTATTTTCGTTTAATTTACTGCTGTGAGGATCGTTGGGATTAATGCTGATCAGGGATAATGGATGTTACAGTAACTCACACCTTCCTTTATCACATGATGAAACTCTGATGGATGCTTTTTTGGTGATGTTTTGATGATTATATTTAGTTCGGTATTGTCTCTCTCTCCATTTATCTAAGACAGCATATGGGCATAGATTTAAATATTGAACATCATGACATTACATACTCTATTTTTCCCATAGATATTGTTTCTGTTCCCGCTTGTCAGTCATGATCTCTGACTAGTTGCTTTTATTGTTAAAATAGGATGTAGTGTCTCCAGAGTGGGAGGGACGGGAACAGTCTATATTGTGTGTGTTGCTAAAGATGTTTGTCAACGGTAGCAGCACTCATCTGAGGACCACAACTAAGATGCTTATCCTTAAGGTCAGTATATTGAACCCTTTTACTTTTACTAACTTGACTTTACTGTTTATCTCCCTTTCCATATCGCTTGCTCTAAAAGTAAATAGGTCTTTGCTTTATTGTGATGTGTTCACTGTGTCGTAAGAGAGATGACACAATGGGTGGTTGCGGTAATATGCCACATAATAAATAGTTGTTGCTGTTCTGTTGTCAGGTCCTGAGAGAAAGTGGTGCATTTGAGCACAGCTGGAAAGAGTTGGAACTTTGGCTGGATCAACTGCTCCATGTGGAGCCTTCTCATCAAGAGACAGTCATCCAGTTTTTAGATTTGGTACATATACTTTTGCATCTCATTATACATTCGTTGTGGTAAGCAGTACACATATGGACATCGACAAAGTTATTATTTTAGCTATCTGACAATATATTAAGTTGGAGTATATTATTATATATATATTATAAGTTAAGCAAAATTTTAATTGTATAGTGATTTTAACAATGGACATTGTCACAAAGCAGCTTTACAGAACTATAAAAATTTTAGTTCTGTAAAGCTGCTTAAAAAATAAGAACTATAAAAATGTTTCCCTAATGTGAGGGCTGGATGAGACAGAAATTCATTTTTAATTTAAGGATATTCAAATTGGCTAAACATTGTAGGCATTGCATCACTTTATGTGGTCCCCCAAAGGCATCTGGACTTTTGGCTGTTTGACTTTGTTCCACTTAAAATTAATTTCAAGTGTGTTATTTGCATTTGGAATCTGTTACAGTTAACTTTCATTACGGTACAAAAACCAAAAAATTCTAAAGTCCATAAAATATTTTTTTATGAATATAAATGATTATATAATGTATTAATATAATATTATTAAATTAATTAACTGTGTATCTGAGTCAAAGTAAACAATCAATAGCAGCATTTACCAGATAAAATACAGGAGGTTTACTTAAAAAAATAGAATACCATGTTGGAGTTTGCCAAAAACCTCTTCTATGAGACAAAGAACAGCTTGTACCAGAATTGTGGGAAAAGAGGACATCATATGGTGTGAGTAAAATTTCATTTACTGAAAGCAAAACTGAAAGCAAAACATGCCAAGTAGAAACAAACAATTGAAAATGGCTGCGTAAAGGCCTAGCAGATCACCTGGGAAGAAACAGAAGATTTGGAAATGTCTGTGTTGTCAAAAAAGTATACTTTTGTTTCATTAAAAATCTACTATCCTTTGAGGTTTTAATAATGCATACTACATGTCAAAAAGGATTTCGAGGACTTTGGTCTCATAAGCATTCATTTACTCTAAAGTCCACTGTACTGTGGTTAAGAGCTAAAATAATAACTTTGTCAGTCCCAAATATTTATGGACCTGACTGCATGTCAATGTTAACAAGTTTGGTGTGTTTGTGTGTATGTTTGTGTGTTTGTGTGTGTGCCTGTTTGTGGAGATACAGGTTCTGATGAGGGTGGTGTGTAACCCTTACATTTACATGGATAAAGTTGCAGTTATGGTGCAGGAGGCTGTGTGTCTTCAGGCTAAAATTCGAGGACAGGATACAAACGCTAGCGGTGTTCCCATATCGCATATTAATGGTGAGCTATCATACAATTTCAAATTGTAATTCATTTCTTCATGAGCATGTTCATCACAGAGAGTTCAGAATTGTTTTTATTTTACTGCAGATGTGCCTTGTGTAATGGATGTCATGATCGAGGCCAGTGAAAAGGATGCTGACAACATCGGGCTGTCACTAACTGATGACATCATCCTCCAGATATTCCCTTTCAGTGCTGCTGTGCCTGCTGTGCTGGAGGCCCGGAACAAGCAACAGGCTGCCTTTATAGATCAGAAAAGTAATCTGGAGAATTTTTGTAGTTATTTTACTGTCTATGAAGTCTTATTGGATTAGATAGGATTGATGTATGTTTTGAGGTAGGGCTTGTTGTTTGATAGATTGGGATTGATTGTTATATTATGTAGATGCGAAAGATCATATAGTCTCTTGATTAATATTTTGATGCTGCCAGCAAGACTTGTTTTTATTTGTTGATTTTCCTTGACCTAAATTGCACGTTTCACATATAACTATCGTACTGCATCTGTTATTGTCGCTTTAAGGTGGGCTATTATTTTACAGGTGTACTGTGTGAGTACATATGTGCAGTACTGTGTGATATCCTTCACACACAGATGGATCCATTAGCTCTGTGTTTGACTCTGCACAACTACGATACAGAGCTTTTCTCTGAGAACATTTCTCCACCTCATTCTTCTATATCTGTCTTCCGCATTTATTACTTTAAATGGCTGTCCCATCTGCATCACGAAACACAGGTAAGGCATTTTTTTCCGCAGTGTTATAAATGATTTAAGTGCTATGAGTAGTACACACATCCTGCTGTACAGTCCCTTCCAAAAGTATTTTTATTTGGGCTAGAGATAAAAAAAAAAAGTATGAGAATTTATCAGAATTTCAGTTTTCATGTATACATTTAGATGTGTTAAACCACTTGGTGTTAAACCAATCACACCTTTTGTCTAAATACAGTTATTTCTTTAATGCTCAAAAATAATTGAATAAATGATTTCAAATTTGTGTAGCACTTTTAACAATTGACATTGTCTCAAAGCAGCTTTACAGAAGACTAACAGAAAACAAAAAGTTAATATAAAGATGAATGTAATTCAAAAATTCAAGATTAATATTGGATATATTTAAATGTGTTTGTATTTATCCCCTATGAGTGAGGTGACCGAGGCGATTGTGGGGAGGAAAACCTCCCTCTGATGGTAAAGGAAGAAATCTTAAGAGGAACTAGATTCCTAAAGGAACCCATACTCATGTGGGTGACACTGGAGGGTGTGATTGTAAATATATGCTAATTCAACATACAGTCTGACAAATGTTGTATTGATGAGGAGTTTGTTGTCCTTAAAGACCACATTTAGTTGGCATCTCCTCTTAATGTGTCCGAATACTTCATGAAGCAGAGTCTAGATGGAGCTGGTAAATCTCTAGATGTCTCAGGATCCTCACATGGTTGGTCTCATCTCAGTGAGGATTTAAAATCTTAATGGCACGGGAGACGATCGGCGCTGGTACAAATTCCAGATGCTTCAGGATGGGTAGAAAGAGAGAAGCAGTGGAGAGAAATTGGAATATCCTGTTGGCCAGGTTGTTTACACTATTAGTTTAGCATGTGCTCTACAACGTAAGCAACAGAAGCCAATAAGACAAATTACAAGGAAAACTTAGTAATTTTTGGGCCATATTGGAAGTCTACATTTGTTCTTGAGCCAGAAGTTTGCAGCAAGACAGCATTGTATTTGAGAACATGAAAATCTCCTTTTACATTTAATTGAGTTGTCTTATTTTTGTTGGGAATTGGACAATAGTTGGCAGTGTCAATAGGCAACTTAAAAAGAATTCCGTTAGGTGAACTTATTAATACAAATAATAAAAATCATATTTGTTAGGGCTGTTTTTTTTTTTTCCTCTCCGCTCGGCCAGTAACCCCAAATTAAATCCAGGTTCCATATTACCGTAGCCCTGTTTAATTAAATCCCTAGCCTGATTTAGTTTATTACCCCTAGCTTCCGCTTAACCATTCTCTCATTCCTTTATCACATAAACCTGTATACTCTAATTCACATTTAATTATTTTTTTACAATACCTTATTTATAGTAAAAGAATCCAATAAGTTTTACAGCGTTATTTTCAGGACACTTCCAATAAATAGAAGGAAGAGAGAGGAAAGGGGTGAGGCAAGAGCATTTGGTGACAGTAAATCTCACGTAAAATGCCCAGTGACACACACTGAATCATTATTTCTTCCGATTCATTTCCCTCTGTGTAAATTTACTCAGTGACCTGAAACTTAATTTAATCTGCTACACACCATTTTTTTTTTCTTTTGAAGAAATTATAATTACAACAATGGGGATAAACTCCACAATGGTAAATGTGCTAGCTTAGCTTGCTAGCTTAGCTCGTAGTACATGGTACCTTGTGGTTAACCAAACCCATGTGTAAGCTACCCCACTTTCATTAGTGTCACAAGCTAACAAACCTACATAAACACATTCAAGCAGTAAATAACCCCTTAGTTAGTACTCTGTTCTTATTTGTTGTTTTTTTTTTTCCACCCAAGACATTCACAGGAGTTAAGTTACAACACTTTGTGGTATCTTTTTTAAAACCTCTTTGAAGGGCTAGGTAATACTGGAACTGTGACCAAATGAGGTCCAAGAAGAGGACGATAATAGTTAAACAGCCGGTGATGGATCAAGAAAGATCTGTTTATGAGGAATTTGTCAGATGACTCAACTCCTTTTTCACCTTTAGAGACTAATGTAAACGCAATAAGCAGTGGTTCAAAACACTTGTTATTGAATGCAAGAACTGTGCATTTCTTAACATCATGAACAACCTCCACAGCACCAGGGTGAAAGTATAACAAGCCGCTGTTTCAAAAAGACTTTTGTGAAATATTATATAATATATAACAGAAATATCGAGGCCAGTCCACACTTTGCAAAACATTTAGCTGCTGTAGGAATGAGAAATCCAAATTGGATTTTTTAAAAGAAATAAAGAGACGAGTCACAAAAGTTTTACTAAAGTGATAGAAAGGCCAAGGTATGGAAAAGATTGCATTTGCTGATGATCCGAAACATATGAGCTCAAGAGTGATGGTTTGGGCTTGCATGGCTGCTTCCAGAACAAGTTTACTAATCTTTATTGATGTAATTCATGATTGTAGCACCAGAAATCTACGGAAATATCCTCTCTGACAGTTTACAAACATATGTGTTCAGTCCTATTGGGAGAACTTTGTTATGCAGCAAGACAATGACCCAAAACACACTGCCAGCCCAACAAAAAAAAATTTATGGAGAAAAATAGAGGGTTTTAGAGTCCTCAGTTGAAGAGGAAACTCGTAGGAGAAACAAAAACACACACCAAATCAACACTTGAAAGAGAAATGCAACAGTTTGGTGATGTGGATTTAATTAGTTATTGCATATGTAACCAACTATTAAATGTTACTTACTGTATTTTAATCTATCCTAAAAAATCTGGTGGTCTGCCACTATGTTTTGAATTATTTAACACATCTAGATATACATAACAGGAAATGAAAGCTGAAATTCTGATTTATCTCACATTCATCTTTTGATTTCAATAATTTCAAAGTGAACTGTATATAAAGTTTGTTTCAGATTGTGCATCCTGCCTGACCAAATGGTTTAGATTATTATGTTGCTGCACATTAATGAGGAATTGTTCTTTGTTTATCCAAAACTCAATACAATACTTACTAAAACAAGATCCAAAATCTTTACTCTACTTACAGTTCAGCCTGATGCAGTCCACTACTTCTCTACCTGTTTTGGATTTTTCTGCCTACTTGAAGGCATGCTATTGTGAAGGACCCAGCGCTTTCCTCCAGGACTCCTTCTGGAAAGGCCTAGAGCCAACTTTGTCCGCCTTAAAGTTATCTGAGTTTATTGGGGCTGGCAGGCAAACCCTCCTCTATCTCAAGTCTTTTGTGCAGACATTTTGCTTGGTAGTAACTTCTATTTTTTTTTATACAAAAGTAATTTAACACCTAATGTTAAATACAGCTTCAGAGGCCTAGTTGAATCCAGTCTTTAAGTACAATTTTCTGGTCATTATTAAAGTTAAATTTTAGACATTAAACAAATTCCATGTCATTAGAAAGAACTAATCGGGTTAATTCTTGTGTAAAATTCTTGGAAAATTAATGCAGTTTTTCCCTCCTGCTTATGTTTGTGTAGTGCCCTATAGCCCAGGCAGTCGAGGTGGTGGGCTGTATGCTGAAGGTGCTACATGCTCTGTTTCTTCAACTATACAGCATATCAGAAACCCCAACCACCCAGTCAGCCCAGTCACCACTGCAGGAGGAGGAAGATTTTTTTCTGGATGAGAACTTTACAGTGAATCAAGAAGTCAACAAGGAGCAGGTATGAAGGTTATGTCATTCATTCATTCATCTTCTACCGCTTATCCGAACTACCTCGGGTCACGGGGAGCCTGTGCCTATCTCAGGCATCATCGGGCATCAAGGCAGGATACACCCTGGACGGAGTGCCAACCCATCGCATGGCACACACACACACACTCATTCGGTTATGTCATTCTTTTTATAATTAAAAATTTTATTTCAACATAGGTCATTTGCATCTTGTTGCTGGTAAAGCATTTTTTTTTTTAAGTGAGTGTAACTAAGAATAGTTATATTTATTAGCAGAGACTGGCTTCATAAGCCTTGCCTAGACTTGGCTGAGCAGGATTGTATTAAATCATGATTGAAATGAAGGTTTTCCTTCATTAGGGTTTTGAAATCTTATTATGCCATCTTTTATAACTTTCTTTTTTCTGTCTTTCTGCAGGTTTCACTTGATGTGTTTAGGTTGGTGTTCAAGCACCCAGTTTTGCAGCAGTGGTTCTTGGCACTGGAGCTGGGAGTGATGCCATCACACACTCTGGACCCAGAAAGAGAAATGCAGCTCTGTGGTCAACTGACACAGGGTGTGCTCAACCTGCTGACATCCTGTGTTGAGACCCTTAAAGCCCTCCATGCCCTGGAGATCATTAGCCCTTACTTTTCAGCCATACAGCGAGCCTTACTCTGTGAGCTACAACAGAGCAACAGGTAAGTCATAATAGCCCTTACCTCAAAAGTTACCCCACGGTTTCCCTTAATAACTGAGAGCAAATTTGAAATACATCCCAGACAACAAATTTACTCTCTACATGAAGGGACAAACATATTAATAACATGCTTTTATTGTTATTAACTTTAAAATTCAAATTTCAGCTATCTTCAGGCTGTATAGAGCAAATTAACCATCTTTCTAGACGTAGATCATAGTTCAGCAAAACATTATTTAAATGTGCTACATCTGTTAAATTAACTAAAGCCAGCAAACGACCAGGTATAAAAGAGACCTGAAATACAAAGTAAAATGTAAAACTACAGTAAAGTAGCAAATATATTGTACAATTTGCCAACAAGGTCATGGGACTAACTTTGAATCTTAAACCAATGTCATTACCAGGTATCTGGTAGAAGAATCTCGGACTGTTGAAGCCTTCCTGGCATTGTATGAGTACATGGACTCGTCCACTATGAATGAGGTGCTATCAGCCTTCCTGCTGCTACCCCAGAGTAGACTGATATCTGGTGGTGACAAGATGAGTTTGTATGGCCATGCTGTCCTGACGATCCTCACCAAGAATATATCTCCTGCATGCTCTGTAAACACCACCCGCTGTCTATCTCAGGTGCACGTACGCAGTCTGGCTGCCCTCCACAGCTCCTGCTACAGCATTCAGCTGGAAAATATTTTTTTACAGGTATGTTTAGTAAATCTGAAGTTAAGTCAAAAATAACTAAAATATAAGAAGATAATGGTAGAGAAAGCGGTCAGATGCACTTTGTTGGTCAACTTTACAAGACTACATTCTTGTAAATTTCCTTTTGCATTAATAAACAGTCATTTAGCATAAATTGTATGTGTGTGAGAACCACCGTGTGAGATATCACTTAGCTAGTTTAGAGTCAGAACAGCATATCGTCGCTGTCGGGCGGAATCCTCATATCTCCAAAACCGTTATTTTTCAGGAAATGAAAAAAAAAACGCTGTACCTTATCTGCAGTGCACAGGGTTTAGTCCGCGTTGCAGTGGATTGTCTTGCTCTAAATTCCTGTTCTCAGACGAGCACCAGAACTAGCGGGGTCAAGATATTTTTTTCTTTGAGCCCAGTGTTTTGAACACTTTTACCTCAGAAGACGTGTTGATTCGTTGCGACTCTTATTAAGGAGAAGTATGCCGCGAATCTCTCCCGCGGAGTGAGGAAGAGGTGGACAGTTGTATTATCCAATGGAGTTATGAGATTTGCACTCAAGCTATTTTCAAGACTTTAGATTGGTTAATAACTTGTAAAAATAACAGACCCACGTGGGGACTGACCAATAGCATCGATATGTGAAAAAATATGAAATTGACCAAATTTGGACATATGAGGTTTCCGCCCGACAGCGACGATATATACTCTGTATGTTTTAGGCAGGTGTGAAGAAATGTAGATTAACTGTAAAATAATATTTTCAAAAGTAAATATTTTAATTGGTTATTTTTATTAATATGCAAAGTGAGCAACCAGAAGAAATATCAAATCAAATCAATATTTGGTGTGACTACCCTTTGGCTTCAAACTAGCACCCTGCCCACACACGTGCACGAAGGCATTTTGTAAGATCAGGTTCAGGTGTATGATTACCAAATTACACCAAGCAATTGCTAATATATTAATTAACTGGAAAAATAAACAGCTGTGTAGGACACTTAAATTCTGATGAGGAACAGCCAAATTCTTCTACTATGTTGAGCTTTTGAAGACAGGTTCATGTCACAGGTCATACACCATGTTAAGACACAAGTTTTTCTCCCAGGCAAAGATTTCAAAGCAGACTGGTGTTTCATGATGTGCTGGTCAAGCTATTTTTAAAGAAGCACAAAAAACAGGCAATGCAGCAGATAACACATCATGCTTACTTGTCGTCATCATCATCAGAAGTCCTTCAGTTCCATCAGCAAAGAACTGGCAGAAACCAGTAGGACCCAGGTACACCCGTCTACTGTTCAGAGACGTTTGGCCAGAAGTGGTCTTCATGGAGGAATTGCGACCAAAAAGCCATGCCTTCGACCTGGAAACAAGGCTAAACGACTCAACTATGCATGAAAACATAGGAAAGCGGGTGCAAAAAAAATGGCAGCAGGTGCTCCGGACTGACGTTTGAGGCTGCATTTCTGCAAAAGGAGTTGGAGATTTGGTCAGGATTAATGTGTCCTCAATGCTGAAAAATTCAGGCAGATAATTATCATTCAATACCTTTAGGGAGCAGTTTGATTTAAATTTAAATTGATTTCTGTAGCAGCACAGCAATCCTAAACTCTGTGAAAACAGAATTTTAGAAATGTTGGCAAATGGATGATAAAGGAAAAGCCGATATCACAACACTTTAAATTTGACTCAGATGCTGCTGACTCCACCTGTGGTAAATTAAATTGATTGGACATGATTTAGAAAGGCACACACCTCTTCTTCATAGAAGGCCTCACAGCTGACAATACACAGCTGCACCGAAGACTCCCAAGAGCACAGTGGTCTCCACAATTCTCAAATGGAATAAGATTGCCACAACCAGAACTCTTTCAAGTGCTGGTCACCTGGCCAAACTGAGCATTTGGGTGAGAAAGGCTTTAATAAGAGAGGTGAGCAAGAATTTGATGGTCACTCTAAGCTCCAGAGATCCTGTGTGATGAAGAGACAGTCAAAGTCCTAGAACGACAGCCATCACTGCACTGGGCTTTAGGGCAGAGTGGCTAGACAGAAGCCTCACCTCAGTGCAAAACACAAGAAAATCTGCTTGGAGTTTGCAAAAAAGCACCGAAAGGATATAATGTTTAGAATTTAGGCCAGTCACCACTCATCCACCTGCCCAATACCATCCCAACAGTGAATCATTGTGGTAGCAGCATCATGCTGTGGGGAAATTTTTCTGCACCAGTGACTGGGAGACTGGACAAGGTTGATGGAATACTGAATAAAGCACAATAAAGTACAGAGAAAACCTCAATAAAAACTTTTTCTACAGTGCCCAGGTCCTCAGACTGGGCTGAGGTTTCACCTTCCTACATGATAATGACCCTAAGCACAACTTAGACTTAGGGACAACTCTGTGAATGTCCCTATATATGGGACATGGCCCAGTCAGGGCCCTGACCTGAACCTTATTGAACATCTGTAGAGACTTGATGATTGTTGCCCACTGACAGTCCCCATCCAACCTTACTGAGCTTGAGAGGATTTGCAAAGAATGGCAGAAATTCCCCTAGTCCGGGTGTTGCCAACGGTGCTTTAACTAAGTACTGAGTAAAGGGTCCGAATACTTATGTTTATGTGATATTTCAGTTTTTTTATTTTAATGAATTTTCAGACATTTCAAAGGTTGGTCACAGCAGTTTTTGATTTGAATTGGATTTCTCTACTGTTTATTTGCCTTATATATTTTAGTGTGTGTGTATATACATATATGTAAATGTATTGTGAGTGTGTGTATACGTATATATGTATATATACATAATGTGTGTTTGTGTGTGTATATATTTACAAAAATATATTGCTAAAAGCATATGCTGACTTCCCAACCCCCCCAGGTGCTGCAAAGAGAGCCTGGATGTGCTAAACTGATGCCCACGGATATTCTTCACCGGTGCCTCGAGTGCCGTTCTTCTCTAGAACTCGCAGCCCTGCTGGTGCAGAACTGCTCCACTCACTGTCTAACCTTTGAACTCTGGTGCCTAGACCAAACTGACCTTGCACACATAATAGCACAGAACAGTAGCTTCCTTTCTCTACTGAGTAGCTACCTTCAGCATGTAACCACTGAAGACCCCTGCAGACCTAACAACAGTAAGTACTACCAGTTATTGTCACATGCATTAACAGAACAAATGTTGAGATTTTTAGATTCTTTAATTGATGTGTATCATCAATGTGTATCTGAATATTCAGAGTGTGAATATAAGGAGAGGAGTCTATTTTTATTTTATTTATTTATTTCTTTTTAAAGATTTTTCTGTGTAAAACCTTGAACCTCGATTCATAAATCATCAGTGAATAAACCATAAGTGCCATGAGCAAGGGGAACAGCAGAACACTTCCCTGATATTTAATTCAACTGTATTTGTATAGCACTTTTAGCATTGTCTCAATGCTGCTTTACACACACTTTAAAATATATAGGGAAAATTGGAAACTGTTAAATAAGATTTATATTGATCCCTAATGTTGCTGTTTAGAAATGTGGGTCCAGTACATGGGTTTTATTTTTATCGAGCAATCTGTTATATCCAGTTATTATATTTTGTCTTTTCATGAGCAGTTCAAAAGGCAGTTCTGCAGATGCTGACCAAAGCTTTGCTGGCTGAGTTGTCAAGCT